>NW_019396136.1:324307-410644 GCF_000591075.1 Eurytemora carolleeae | reverse complement strand
TTCGGAAAGATGCAACATTCAACTCGGATCGTAAACAAATCAATTTAATTCCCAACAAATCATTCAGATATTACAAACAATAGTCATCGATTATTTTTCGACGCATTCGTAAATAGTTGATATTTCATAATATTTTGTATTTTTCATGATCTGAGAGTTACATTTTTTCCTGTTTCGAGGATTTTTGATAATGAAGACGACATTTTCATATTTTCCAGGAATGTTCGAAAATCCAGCGCCAGCGAAAATTAATCTAAAAAAACAAAATCAAAATATTATGAAATATTAACTATGTATGAATGCGTCGAAAAATAACCGATGACTATTGTTTGTAATATCTGAATGATTTGTTTGGAATTAAATTGATTTGTTTACGATCCGAGTTGAATGTTGCATCTTTCCGAATTTGTATGGGCGCTGCGTTCTTCGGTGTGAGTCGTTTTTAACAATTTTCTCCTTATAGACGCAACAGATAGAAGTAAGATTAGTAGAAATCAAAAGCGCTTTTTTATCGCATTAAGCCTATACCCCCTTTCATTTTTCGCGAACACTCCCTTTAAAACCTCAAAAAAATTGTGTTGAATTATCACAGTTCCTAATTTTGCTACCGTCATTAATGGTTTTAGATTTCAGAAATCAAGAAATTATGATGCAGTCAATATTTAATTCTCTTCTAAAGGGTATGTTACATATTAATTTATTGTTAATTTTGGGACATATCTTGCATGCCTTTAATAAAATAAAATAAAATAAAAAAGATGTAACACTTGCACTATTTATGGAGAACAAAATTATTTTCAGTATTCTGATGGAATCTACCTGTTTCTGACGAAGCGATGAAAGGAAGTTCATTTTAATTAACGTGAATGAGAAGAAAAATAGGCTTTTTAAAAATAGTTTCAGAAAATCTTCTAAATAAAGAAATTTAAAGTTATTTGTTGTGCTGCCTTTTGCTTTTGCCTTTAGTGATAAAGAAGTGTGATACATGTCCCTAGTCCAACTTTTCATGATCAGCTCATTAAAAGAAATTAAATCTACCTCTAGTACTTTAATGGTTAGGGTTCTAGGAAGATTTTTTAATTAATTATGTCAGAAAATGGTTAAACATATTTATTTTCAATTTTGGTAAATATTAACATTTTTATTCACATTTCATATGTAATATCTATTTTTCAAGGGCGTTTCAAAAAAAATTATAATCTGTGGCTTTTTTAATAAAAACTATGGACTGTTTTTGAATTTGTTAAATGCCTTTGACCGTCCTCCATCCAACCCTATGCAAAAATTTGCTTTTTTAAAGGAATTGAGTTTTTGCAACAAACTTCCATTTTCTAACCCCTATATCTTTGCAACCTTATGGTGTTGACCTTTGATATTTCAAACTTAGACTTTATGATCTACAAGAATTAAAAGTTTGAAATATCAAAGGTCTAGGAAAACGGGTTGCTAAGTTATAGGAATTAGAAAATCTGAGTTTGTGGCAAAAGCTCAATTCCTTTGTTCACAACTATGAAGCTAAAAAAGTGAAGAAGTTTGAGGTAAAGAGGGTTAAGAAAATTTGAAATAAAAAATGAACTAAAGCAGGGAAGATTTTATTCTGCTCCATGCTTTACATTCACTTCTCCTCTGCCTTTGTTGACAAACTTCTACAAAGTAAGATTTATCATATTTTTAAGAAATATTTTACTCGTGAAAATATATTAACACATTTCATTTAACCAAAGAAAAGATTTACAAATTTCAATTTCAGGGTCCTCTGGGCTTGTGGATAGATTACTACAAAGTAAGTTTTGGAATGAATAAAATGGTAATTAAGTGATTTATTTACCAAGTTACAAACTCATCAAATAATGAAGCTTTACAAATGAAGTCTTTCTATAAAAATGAGATATTGACCATTTTGGCGCAATAAAAATTAAATCCAAAAAAATTCTAAAAAATTTAATGAGAGTTTTGCATTTAGTTTTAAACTTTTCTGTCAAAATTTTAAATGTTTGATATGTGATGGGCTCACCCTGCATCAAAATTATTAAAATATTTTTCAAATTCCTTTTTCAGCTTTATTCTCTAATATTTGGTTGTATCTTTTTATGTAGAACCAAGTGCGTAAACAGACATTTTTTCAGGGGGATGGGGCCATAGCTTTTTTATTGTTCCAGGGGTAGGCCTGCTCCTTGGAAAATATATTCATTCTGTTTCCCTAGGGGCATGGGGGGGGGAAGTCCAGCTTCTGTTACCCCCCCCCCCCCCTGTATGTAGAGCTGGGTTACCAAGTTCTCAATGTATCTTGTTGGCTGCTCGCAATGCATGGAAGACAAAGAAATCTGAACTAATTGACTCGGTGCAACAACTTTTATTTTTATTTCACCAGAAAAAACAAATTTATCTAACACAACATGTTTTATAACAAGGGGTCACTGGTATTTCAGGGAGGAGTATGGGTTGTCTGGGTATATCATTTTTAAGTTTAGTTTAAAGCATCGCTATATAAAAGTGTCTATCCATATGAATTAAGTAATTGTAAAGTGGGGTTTCTCGTTACCTGGTTGTTTGTTTGCCCTGGTTCAGTTTACTGATTGTTTAACCTGTCCTGTAATTATACTAGGGAGATTCTTTTATCTTAAAGAGCATTTTTAATCATTTTTATAAATCATGGTTAGTTTGTAAACAATTAAAATTAATGTTTAAGTTGAAATGTTACCACATTTAACAAACTGTTTACCAACGGATTGAAAAAAAGTACAGATGTGCTAACTGACCATGTACTACTTTTTGTTTCCTTTTAACTTTTACACATTGGACAGGAAAACGTTTGCCACTTTCTGTTTGTCTTTTTTTGAGTTAGGTTTTGTTCAAAAATATTTGGATAACAAAAATGTTCTGAATTAAAAAATATTTAATTTCATTACATTATTCCTAATGCTCTCATTATTTTAAGTTTCTCTCCTTTAAAAGTTCAGACAGCGCAGATCAAATCATATTTTTACTCTGATTTGTTCCGTATACGGTTCTACCTCTATCCCCTTTCCTAAGTTAAAATGAAGACAAGAAAATTTAAAATGAATGTTTATAATATTAACAATTGAATGACACCCCCTCCCCCCCATCGTTTTTTTTAAAATCCTCTTCAGGGAATATGTTGTCAGGAAATGTCATTTTAAGGAACATCTCGTTAATAAAATTTAAACCCAGAAATATTAAGTTTCCTTGAAAGTTAAATTAAAGATATTTATGGGGGTCGGAAGCTGAATACACTTTTTGAAAGCTATTTCAAATTTATTAATGAATTTAATTCCACGGTGAACTAAAATAATTTATTTATTTTCGTTTACTGTGGGAAACAACCAGATCCTTCACTTTCTTGTATGAAAACATATTTATAATATTTAATGGTTGGTAGGGCGATATTGTCTGAAAAGGTTTAATTTGAAAAAGTTTTTGGAAGTATGTTTCGTGATAACAATCGTGAAACTTAAAATTATTTATAAAAAATCTGTACTGCTAGATCAAGATGAGCATAAATGATACTAAATAACTTACAGATATCAGATACGCAATATTCTTTAATTTCTATAATTACATGCATACAGTTAATAATATAAAAATAGTTAAAGATTTTTTGCCTGTAACATTATAACTTGTATGTGTTTTTTTAGCAATTAAATATATCTTATCTTATCTTAATCTAAATCAAGTTATACTCTTACAAGTAAGCATAATTCTTAATATCTCTTGAATGCCAGAAAATGAAAAAACACATTGTTGAAATGATTATTGTTATATGAAAAATATTTCTAAATATGGAAAATTAATGCCACAAACTTTTTGTAAAGTCAAAGACGATACTCAAATATCAAATTATGTAAAGAATTAAAGTTTTTAATAAAGATTTGTTATATTCATAATTTGATTTAAATATTTTAGATAGACAATACATAATTATGTTTATATAATACTCTGTTAGCATCATGCAATTTTGTTTTAAGTTAAAACTTGTGGACATCCGAGAATATCGAATTTGATGGAAAATATAACCGTTAAACCAGGAGACAAGGCAATTTTCAACTGCAAGGTAAAAAAAATCTTAATAACTGACTTTTAACGCATATATTCTAAGTTCAAAGGATACTGTTATGCATCGTTTGTTGAACTTTTGAAGTAAAGGAATTTTTATGGGATTGTTAAACAATTTGAAAATGCACAAAAATTTGATTTGGGATTTTTCCGCTTTAATTGATAATGCTGCGTAATTACTGCAAAAGCTCTTGACAAATCTTGTAAATATGCTTTACACCATCAGTACTGATTTTGAAAACTTAACACAAGCCTCATTTGCGAAGTCATTGTTATGTATGCATATCAACTCTTGATATTGTTTTTTACCTAAAGATTTTATAACCTTGGCAATCAGTTACTTTTAGAAGGATGGCTGAGTTGTTTTCATCATAAAAGGGTATTATGAGTAGTTTTAAATAAGTAACCAATCCTTTGATTTTCGCTAAAGATCCCTTTTAAAATCTAAATTCCTGTTTTATTAAAAATAGTTTTCTCTGAAACATGAAGTCAAGGTATTTTGAGATTCTAATATTCATACTCAACATTAAAGGGTAGAGTTAGGATTCTTAATGTTATTTATTTCGGTATTTAATAATCTATGACCTTGGCCAGACTTCGACAAAAAAGATAAAAAATTAATAATGAGAAAATAACATCTTTATATCACAAAATATAATAAAAAAGAGAAAATGTACTTACATTTTTTGTAATATTAGGAAAATCGTCTAAACCCTGAGCTATCTTTTATTGAAAGTTGAATTTGGCTCCGGTGCTCCAACGAATTTTGTTGAACAAAATCAGATGGATGTCGTTCATGGTTTTATCTATAAACTGGCATTAAAATATCCTAATTGTAAGGTTGACATGTAGTGTATGGTATAGAGATAAAATGGTATATCGCGATAGGCTTCTTTTAACGTTGACATGCAGTGTATGGTACAGATGAAAAAATGGTGTCGTGATACCCTTCTCTTAAGGTTGACATGTAGTGTATGGTATAGAGATAAAATGGTATCGGGATACCCTTCTTTTAACGTTGACATGTAGTGTATGGTATAGATAAAAAATGGTATCGTGATACCCTTCTCTTAAGGTTGACATGTCGTGTATGGTATAGAGATAAAATGGTATCGGGATACCCTTCTTTTAACGTTGACATGAAGTGTATGGTATAGATAAAAAATGCTATCGTGATACTCTTTTTTTAAGGTTGACATGTAGTACATGGTATAAAGATAAAATGGTATCGGGATACCCTTCTTTTAACGTTGACATGAAGTGTATGGTATAGATAAAAAATGGTATCGTGATACTCTTTTTTTAAGGTTGATATGTGGTGTATGGTATAGATAAAAAATGGTATCGTGATATCCTTCTCTTAAGGTTGACATGTAGTACATGGTATAGAGATAAAATGGTATCGTGCTACTCTTATTTTAAGGTTGACATGTAGTGTATGGTATAGATAAAAATGGTATAGTGATACCTTTCTTTTAAGTTTGACATGTCGATTATTGTGTTAATCATAAACTGGTATCAAAATACCCTTCTTTTAAGTTTGACATGTCGAGTATTGTGTTAACTATAAACTGGTATCAAAATATCCTAATTGTAAGGTTGACATGTAGTGTATGGTATAAAAAAATGTTATCGTGATTCTCTTCTTTCAAGGTTGACATGTCGTGTATGGTTTCAACTATAAACTGGTATCATGAGATGGAAAATGGCACTGAGGTTCTTATCAAGGTAATCATTGCATTCTACCTTATGATATGTTTTATGACCAAATGAATTGATCAATACTTTTAAAATATGAAAAGTTGTTATCCATTGTGTTGCACATTTTTATTTGTAAAAAAACAATCCATAATTCTTACTTCAGAAAATTTGTTTCTTTAAACTTTGAAAGCTTTGTTTAACCTTTAAATAATAAAAGATTGAACAATTTCTGATGATAGTAAAAACATGATCAGTAATCTTGCATTGTTGTTTAAAATACAATTTGGTTTTTGGATTGCCAAAGGGCATTATTTTCACAAAGACTGTCCATAAATACTTGATGGTGGAAAATTCTGGAGAAATATTGTTTTACCGCGGACCTACTTATCAAAGAAAAGAAAAAGAAAAATCAGAAAATTTTCAATTTATTTTATTTGCTTTATAAATAACATTCTCTGTTTCTGATCCAAACATTCACAAACTAATAAATAATTCTCTTTTAAATATAAAAAAAGAGAGTTTCAGGCTAGTTGCACGCATAATTTCAAAAAAGTGAAACTTTATAAAACTAAAGAAAAAATTATGCATATTCAAATAAAAGGGAACATTTTAGAGAGATTTTGCACTGGGTTTTTTATTTTTTATTTCTAGACAGCATCGGATAAGGGGGAGCCAAATGTACACATCATTAGAAGAGTCAGGTAGCACTTGATCTTGGTATTAGAAGAGTTAGGTAGCACTTGATCTTGGTATTAGAAGAGTTAGGTAGCACTTGATCTTGGCATTAGAAGAGTCAGGTAGCACTTGATCTTGGCATTAGAAGAGTTAGGTAGCACTTGATCTTGGTATTAGAAGAGTCAGGTAGCACTTGATCTTGGTATTAGTCTTAAAATCCGTTCAGATATTTCTGATAAATAACTCAAATGTCTAAACCGAAGTCTGATATGAAACGTTAAAAAAGTATTGATATCAAGAACAATTATTTCTGAACGTCTGTGGGTAATTTATGTGTCAAAAATTATGTGTAGCCGAAGAGTCTAATGTAAAAATAAAAATAAATATTTTTTTCTGTTTCATGTTAGGTTAAATAGTTTAACATTTTGTTTTCACTGTTAAAGAAAAAATGTATAGGAATTCGAAAATCATGGTTTGTTGTGAGTTATAGAGTTCATTAAGAAAACTAATGTTCAGTTCATCTGATACTGGATTGTATACATGTGTGTATAGAGTTCATTAAGAAAACTAATGTTCAGTTCGTCTGATACTGGATTGTATACATGTGTGGCAAAGAACGTTCTTGGACGAACCCATGCAGCTGCCTACCTAGCAGTCAACTCTGCTCCTTTCAAGCACAGGTTGATTTTAATTCTTAAAATTAAATGATTGCATCAAATTTTATTGTGATCTATACCAAGGTTTTTTTTCACCTCTCTGTGGGATCAAATGCTGAGTCATATTCTAGGAGCAAATGAATCAAAGATACATTTTGTTGGTAAAGCCGTTTATTTCAAAATATTAGAATGCTTGAAAAGTCCAAAAGCTGCCACAAAGGAATTGAGTCTTTGCCACAAACTCTTATTTTCTAATCCCTATAACTTTGCAACCAAATGTTTTAGACCTTCGATATTTCAAACCATATGAATTCTGTTAGATCAAATAATTAAAGTTTGAAATATTAAAGGTTTACACCATCAGGTTGCCAAGATATAGGAAATAGAAAATTTGAGCTTTTGGCAAATACTCAATTCCTGTATCCACATCGTGATTAACCTTTTAAAAAGGTTGATTGTATTAACAAGTTTGAGTTTATACTTTAAGTAGAATTTTTTGTATGTGAAATTAGATCTTTAAAAAACGAAAAATTAAAAGTAACGTTGTTTAATATCTCTACACAGTCTCTAAAAAATATAAGTATTTTGTGAATGAGATAGAGACCAAGACGTTGTTGTAAATGCACTTATATTTTCTCACGCAAAAATAGACCTCATACATTTCTTCCAACCTTCATTATTTATTTGACCTAATGAACCAATTTAAAAAGTTTTTCTTTCAGACCTGATTACAATTGGATAGGTACTGCTCTTCTTTTCTCTTCAATAATTGCTAGATAACATTGTTTTAAATTTTACTTGATTTGTTAAAGGGGCTGTCAACGTAATTAAAAAATAAGGCTTTACAGAAAGACAAGATTTCACAATGTACCTCTTATTTAACTTTCCTAATAAAAAACATGATTTTAAAACCATCATTGCTCAGGCAAAGGTTTAAAGGTTGACAATCCTTTTGCGTCATAAAAACAAACACAACAGAATTAATCAATTAAACCTCTAATTGGAAAAATTAATCTTTAACAGTAAACACTGATTTTTTGGCAAACTGTTTCCCATTTTATGAAATGTCAGCATTAAAATAAAAGCTGTGAAAATATTGGATATTTTACGAGTTTTGTTACTTCTCTAAATTTTAGATTAAAACCCCCAACGTTCTTAAATGTAGCTAAATTTTGAAAAGATTTAATCAATACTATGTATTAATGAAAAAGAAGTCATACGGTTACACTAAAAAATAATTTTTTCGCTTTACACGAATAAAATTTTTTAAATAATTTCATATCTGATCAGATCGAGGCGCAAGTTCGCAACCTTGTCATTTATTAAGAATAACGAGTTTTATTTTGTGAATTAAAATAACAAATTCAATAATGCACGACATAGAATATGCATTCTTTAAGAATAAGTTAATTATCTGTGAATTTAACTATTTTTAAAAATGATTTTTTAAATCATTACCCTTTCCCCCTTTTTAGTCATATAAATTTCCGGTCTTGAAATTTCTTGGGTAGGCGCCCGGCGCCCCCTACTCCCTAGAGGAGCCAGTGGAGGATGGCTTGCCTCATGCACCCCCTGTTGCGCATCTGACTGGGATATTTAATAAGTGACTCCTTGCTGATGTTAAATTGTTAAAGAACACATTTCAATGTTGTTATTAAACCTGTGTAAATGTGTGGCATACACCTGTGTACGGCTACTACCTGTGTACGGCTACTTAATAAATGTTAAAATATTGCATTTTTTTATGATCAGAGCAAAATATGAAGAGGACATTCTGGGCAAATATATTATGCATGAACTTGCTAAAATAAAAATGTTTACCCTATCTTTATTTATTACTGTTTCAATTTTTATAGAAGAAAAACAAAAAATATCAACACGAAGAAAGTTTGCTGAGTTTGAAATAGTTTTCTACGATTTTCCAAAAAAGCATGTTGCGATCGTTGACATTTTTTCTTTCTAAAATTTTTTTTGATAAAAGAATATGCAGGATAAAATTCTATAAAAATAGGTTGTATTCATGTAGACACAATAATATGGGACCCTTTATTTTAAGAGTTATTAGTAGGGTTTCCACCGAAATTCCGGTTTACTGTTTGATTACTCGAAATGATTCGGAATTTATTTCCATTTTAATTTGGGAGCAGGCTACGGAATTCCGGATCATTCTGAAACAATTTTCCCCCTTAACCGACAAATTTCCGGAATCCTATCTGGAATTCCAGGGGAAAAAAAAATTCGGAAAAATTTAGGCCCAGCGAGTTCTTAGCATCCCTACTGCTGAAATGTCAAACATGGAAAACAGAAATCATTTCTAATAATGGGAACTATAATAAACTTTTACCTAAAAAAGAAGATTTCGTCGTTTTTAGATCAGGATCAATTCTGTTAATTTCCATGGTATCTGCAAGTTACATTCATGGAGAAACCAGAAATTCTCATAAAGATATATGTTTATTTTGGATTTCCATATTTATCACCGCCGGGTTCCGACTAAAGTTTCCAGCGGAAGCAAATTTTTGCACAAAAATGTGGAATTACGCGCAAAAGTTTGCGGAATACGCAAGCAAAGGAATTGAGTTTTTGTCACAAACTCTGATTTTCTTTTCCCTATATCTTTTCATTTTACTGTCGGAGACCTTAGATATTTCAAACCATGAATCTCTTTAGATCAAATAATGAAAGTTTGATGTATCAAAGGTTTACACCATCAGGTTGAAAAGATATGGCGATTGTAAAATCATAATTTGTGGCAAAAACTCAGTTCCTTTGCGCATTTCGTGCAGGAGTTTGCTTCCGCTGGAAACCCTAGTTGGAACCCGACAGGGATAAATATAGATCTAGGTATCAAGCACTTTCCACTTCAGATCAAGCGTTGTAGCTTACCGCTGTTAGAAACTAAAGTTTTAACCACAGAACATATGCTAGGCTGCCTTTTTATGTTGAAATTGACAACTATGGGAGGAAGAGAATAGTAATTAAGTATCCTCTTGAATATTTCATTGCATTTCATGGCAGAAGCGAACTTTTTACACTTTAAAAACGGAGTTGTATTAACATAGACGATTTTGAAATTTAATGAAATTGAGTCTTTGCCACAAACTCAAATTTTATAATCCTTATATCTTTGCAACCAAATAGTGCACACTTTTGATATTTCAAACTTAGATTATATAATCTAACAGAATTCATAGTTTGAAATATCTAAGGTCTACGATATTAGGTTGCAAATCAGAATTTGTGAAAAAAATTCAATTCCTTGGAACATGAATATTTTCTTGGTGACAGTTTATTTTCTCTGTAATTTTTTGTTTTTAATATTTTATTATTAAAGAGGCTGGAGATGTAAATTCAAGTGTTCATCTTTAAAAAAATTACATGCCCGATTGTATCCTAGCACAGAAATACAAAATATAAATATTTTTGTGAACATTCTGATTTCTCCATGAATGTAACTTGCAGAGACAAACGACGGGGGTGTAACCATACAATTTGGGCGCAAAATGCGGACATTGCGCTCTTAACTATTTCACTGGAAACCCAAGTTCCGACATCACAGGATTTCCAAGAGGAATTTTTAAATGTACCGATAATTGATTGATCCAAGTATTGACGACAAACGAGTTTTGACCTCTGATCTTACAAATTACATTATAATGTTCTGTCAATCATCAACCACAACTTCTTTATTCGGGTCAGGTCGAAAACCGTTATAAAAATCATTTCAGACCTTTAAAAAAATTATGAATGATATAATTATTTGGAATTAAATAAATAAAACAACTTTTTAAAAAAAATTCTAATTATTTTTTTGTTTGTATATTTGCTTGTGGTTTTTAACATCAATTTTGATGGTTATTATATCGTTAGAACTGACGAGGACGTCAACCTAGACCGAAATATATTTTCTTTTCAATAAAATGTTAAACTAACATCTACTTTTTTCTCTTTACAGAGGTTTGGTCTATCACCATCACCGAATTTAAAATAAAATTTTTTTTTGCATTAATTAATACTGACTATAATTGTAAATATTTTTAAATTGATGTTGGTTACGTAAAGTTGATTAAAATTACTATGAATGTATTCTGTCTTGAAAGAAAGGTTATCCAATTGTGATATATGGATAAACAATGCAATCAATTATGTCTATCAGTAGATTAGTTCAATTAGTTTCATTCTCTACTCCCAGATTCAAATAATTTATTCAATTCATGTTTTGTTGTTGTGATTTTTCCTTTTTTATTTGTTTTCGGTTTAAATTTTAACCTTAAAAAAAAACAAAAAAGTAAAAATCCCTGCCAAAAAACATAATGTCCATGTCCCGCATGATAACAGAAGACAGGTGCATAAATAGATATTACTGTTTTTATACTTAAAATCCTTTCTTGGTTTTGTATCTACTTCGGTTCTGGTTTATAAAGCTGGTAGTGAGAAAAATGGCCAATGAAATATTAGGATTCAGGCACAGGATTGAATGGACAAGGGTATCTGGTCCCGTAATAGGGCAAGCAACTTTTTAAAACGTTTTCCAACCCTATGTTCTATATTTTTGCAGCATAATGTCGAAGACCTTTTATCCAGCTGTAATATCTAGGTTAAGGTCTATACGACGTATATAGGCTGCAAAGTTAAAAGGATCTAAAAATCAGATTTTAAGGTTTTGGCTCGGTCCTCCGACAAGTTTTTTTCTTGGAAATCTTAAATGTTTTAAAGTTTAAAATTTAAATTCATTCCCTTTTTCGATGTTTATTTGATAACCAGGTACGTGTGTTTCTTAGTGATGACATTAAAATAGTAATCATCAGATTTTCTGGACTATTCTTCGTATTGACTGTTTCATGGTTTGATGCGGAGTATTAACACCTATTTACATGTTGGTATAATTAGGTTACCAGAATAATAGAATATAATACTAACCATATACCAATCTCTGGAGGATATATGTATATACACCTTACACCCGCACTTCATGCATATAAATATAAATAAATATAGATAACTAGGAATATTGACGTGTACATCTTTTTTTTAGCTGTTTTTGCAAAGTTATAAAAGACTGCCAAATTCTAGGACAAATACAGTACAATGGATGAAAAATATTCAACCTTTCTGTGTTTATTAACGTTGCATTAAATTTAAACTTATACCAATCTATTAAGATATCTTAGCAACGTTTACTTTTGAAATGTCCCGACACAAAAACTTTTGTTTGCCATATATTTCGAATTGCAGTGAAAAAACTCCCTTGAATGCAAAAAAATGATTCTGAGAAATTAAATATTTGCCTCTTATGCAGATCAATATTAAAATTGAATTTGGTTCATCTGGAAACTTTTGAAAGCCTAGAAAAAGTTAAAACAATTCTTGATGTTTTTTTTGTTTTTTTTTCGTAACGTATAAGTTTCGGCAAATTTTCTTTCACTACAAAAAAGTACACGTCTAACATTTTTACTGATTGCTAATAAACACAACAAGTAATATTTACACTTTCGCAGACTCTCACTCAATTTATAACGTCTATGAATCATCTTTTGGAATATAATTAGGATTCTGATTCTTTCAAACTTAAAAACAATATTCAACAGGGATATATCAGGTATAGTAAATGCCATACTCTTAAAACTTTTCCCCAAACTGTATCAGTCCAGGTACAACCCGTCCGCTATCAAAGTCAACCAGGACACAATCCACCAGGCTACAATCCCGTGAACTATCAACATCACTACCACTGGGCGCGATCTCGGTAGCTATTAAACACGCTATTTCTCAGGCTCTGAATGCTATACAGGGACACAAGTGTAGCTATTAAACACGCTATTTCTCAGGCTCTAAATGCTATACAGGGACACAAGTGTAGCTATTAAACACGCTATTTCTCAGGCTCTAAATGCTATACAGGGACACAAGTGTAGCTATTAAACACGCTATTTCTCAGGCTCTAAATGCTATACAGGGACACAAGTGTAGCTATTAAACAAGCTATTTCTCAGGCTCTAAATGCCACAGGGACACAAGCAGTACTTTCAAACAAACCTTTAATCGATCTCTACCATATACTGAGGTATGATCTTAACCAGTATGTTTCAACGAGCGTACAATTACTCTACACTGTAATCAAAGCTGAGGTATGTGTCTAACTAATGTATTTGAGGTTTATATGTTACAAGTTAAAGTCAATTGACGTAATTACAATTCCTACGTCGTTATTTATATCACATGATTAAGAATCATGTTACGTATTTACAATGTACGTATTTATAAGATTAGCATGGATATATATAACATAGTTAAGCTATCTCTTCACGATGTTTACAGCATCGTTTAAGTTGAATTTACGTATTAAAAGGATTAACATGGATATATATAATCTTAATTAAAATGCATGTTTTTATCATATTCCGTATCTCATGTTTAATATATTTAGGTATTTCAGGTTTATAAATATGGGGATTGCTGTATTTGTTACAGAATAGAAAGTTAATAATGTACAATGAACTGCGGGTTTTCAGAATATCATGTGACCCGATATTTATTACAAGCATTTAACCAGCTCTCAGATAACAAAAAGCGATAATTGGTTTGTTATCAGGACAGAATATATTATAAGACCGGAATCCGTTAAACAAACAAGAATAACTATTAAAAGAACGTTAAGCTTTAATTTCAATTGACCCTGCATCATTCCGTGAAAATATGGCAATGCCCGTTTAAAATAATAACGCCCCTTAATCAATCTTAGAAAAACATACAGTATATCTTCCACATTTTCGATCAGATTATAGTTTCAAGAGTACCGTTGTAAATCAGGCATTGCCATCTTTAATACAGACGGTGTTAGGCATCGAATTGATCGAATTTGAACAATTGATCGAAGTTGAACATATTGTATTTTTTGGATATTAAAACCAATAACCTTTACTGATAACGAACTTAAAGATTTGTTAAGTTATCAGCTACCAACAAGCGATTAATTTCTGGGCATATCCAGTATCTTAATTTATCTAACCTGTAACGAAATAAATGAAAAGAGGACTGACGTTCTCAGTCCTAAAAAAGACTCGAGTGCTTTATCTAGGAAGTGTACCATATTCGTGATATAAATAAATCCTTTATGTAGTCAGTCTGATATTGTTCTAAAGATTTCATAGAACATAATAAAGGATTTGTCTAGACATAAAAATATCTTTAATTGTTACAAATAGCATTTACAAGTTTTTCATAGAGTCGTTGTGAGGGTTCACTCTTTCCTTTATGATTGGTTAAAATTTAAAATCTGAATATCAACAAACTTAACTGAGTAAAAAAAATAAAAAAATCTATTTTCGTGGTTCACTATTTATTCTGTATCTGTTTGTTTGTCTGTCTATTTGTATCCAATAAACGTCAAAACGGCTGAACCGATCGGGCCCAAATTTTTTGTGGGACATCTAGGGACCCCAGGGAAGGTTTATGAATGATCGAAATTTTAAAAATTTGTGTTTAAAGTTTTTTATTTTTGTAAAATTTATGAAATCCGCAAACTTTTTCGTTTGTTTTTGTTTTATACTGTACAAAGAGAAGATGCTCACAGATAAAGCCACAATTAAAAGTTTAAATAGAAGATGGGCGCGAAGCGCCCTTAAAGCCTAGTATTCTATATTTGCCAGCAGTTCGGAACCCCTCATCAACCAGATCCTTGTTTGTTTGGTCTTAATTGATATTGCTAAATGATAAATTGCATACAAATATTGATAGACAAAAATTAATTAAAACTAACATAGGGAATAAACGGAATTATTATGTATTAGAAAAAAAACAAAAAACGATATAGGAATGAAATCTTTTATTTTGTTTGAATCTAAAATTACCAAAATTAGTTAATTACACTAAATTTTAATGATTTTTAACCCTTAAGATCTTTTTAATTTCAGCAATACAGGCTAAAATTAGGTTCTTCCATTCAGACTAATTTACAAGTGAATATTCAATATGTGTCAGGTATGTAAGTAAAAGGTCTTGTATACTGTAAAGACCTTTGGAAAAAATGAAAATTTCAACTTTTAACCTGCAAGCCATTTAAAAATGGCTTGCACTAAGGAATTGTGTTGTTGCCACACACTCCAATTCCTATATCTTTGCAACCTTCTTTTTCTCAAACACTTTATTTAAGTATGACATTTACAATATAAATAAATATAAATGCTAAACATTTTAATTAAAAAAGAATATAAAGTTTACTTATATCTTTGCAACCTGATGAAGTAAACATTTGATTTGTCAATTTTAAACAACGTTTGAGAACTTAAAAGATGCATATTTTAGAAGATCTAGATTCTTGGTTAAAAGAAAATTCTTTAACCGAAAGCGATTCCTTTCTTTATATTCTGTATATGAATTTAATGTTTAGAAGTATTAATTAACAAACTAATAATGCTCCGCAAAGGAAACTTTTTGGCTAAATATTTAATATTTCTCCTGTGGAAAGTTTGGACTTTTCTTTCAAAAATAAGATAATAAGTTTTACCTTTTCCCCAAGTTTAATCTAAAATCTGGAAAAATATTCAAATTTTCTATTCATAATGCAAAGCCCTCAATTAAAAAAACAAGAGAATTGTTTACAAAATTCGAATTCTAATTCATCCATCCCTACATGAATACAACTGGTATCCGATAAAAAGCAAAATGCGACAAAATTTTACAAAGAAACAAACCCAGATTCAAACTTCAGATTAGGAGCGTCAGTATTTTTTGCCGGGGTTGGAAAGAGGTTTGGGTTGTAAGAGAAAACCGGTTCAATTTTGCAACCCTTATTTTTTAGCGATTAAAAAGCGTACACAAAGTGCCTCATTAATTATTTTATTAGAATTCACAGCGAACACAAAGAATTTTAAGAGATTCCATTCCTTCGTGGGATCCCTTCTTTGTCTGGAAATTAAGCTTGATCTAGGAGTCATCTAGCTTAGAATTTTTAACAACACACTAAGAACATTTTTGTGGTTCCGAGTTCCCTGATAATAATTTGAGGCAAATCAGTCCAGGGGTTAATGAGTTATGAGTGGACATACAGACAAACAGAAATTACTACTTTCTCTCGATTCTAGCTTGAACACCGAACTTTGCCTAGAGTTTTTCATTTAAATGTCAATCAACTCATTTTAGAAATTTAGAAAACGCTAGGAACATTCCCGTGGTTCTCCCGAGTTCCCAAATAATAAAAATCTGAGGCAAATCGGTTAAAGGGTTCCTGAGCAAAGATTGGCCATGCAGAAACCCAAACAGAGATAACTACTTTATGTATATGTAAAGATTTAAATATAGTTCACATTTTTAAGTCAGGATTAAACTACTAAAGATACTACGAGGCATGAAACATCACGTAAAGTGTTATCCTGAAAAATATTGAAATGTTTTTAAAGTTCAGCGGATACTTTAGTTAGATATAGATAAATGTATATTGTATATTGTATATCTGCTTTAAAACTAACATTTGTAAAAAATTAGAAAATCAAAATTTAATTTTCTCATCCAGTTACTTAATGGATAAAAAGGTAAAATTTTCAGGAGAAAAGATAATTAATGTATGGAGTTTAAGATTAACACCCGTTTTAACTCAGGGAGATGGGGGGGATAAGGATATTAAACAATTGTTATGATACAATTATTTGTTGGTGAATGAGAAGAAAATGAAATAATTCTCTTACATAAGAGAGTTGGGATTTAATTACAAAACCAAAGAGACGATAGTTTACATCTGAATAAGTTTCAGGACTAACAAAATATATAAAATCTACATTTCTATTTAATCTGTAGACTTTGGATAACAGAGCCAGAAAATTTACCAACTTTAAAGCAATAATTTATCAAATTTCTGATATCTTTTATCCCATACAGGTATGGGTTGAAACTCTTAAATTCGATTATAAACAGGAAACTTCTAACACAAAGAACCAATCTGAAGAAGTGGTTCCAGTGGTTCTCTATTTAGAACTTTTTCAACAGAATAAATAATAATGATGCAATCAAAGAAGAAAGACGAACGGATTATAACCGCATTAAGAAATTAAATTCCAACAATTTCTTTTTTTATTATGAGATTAAATAAAAAAAACCAGGAAGGAATTGAGTCTTTGCGACAAACTCAAACTTTCAAACCTCTATATCTTTGCTACCTGATAGTGGAGCCCTTTGATTTTTTGATCTAAAAGAAATCATAGTTTGAAATATCTAAGATTCATGAGTTTCGGTTGCAAATATAAAAAGATTATAAAATCAGAGTTTGTGGCAAAGACTCAATCCCTTCGATTTTATTTGGTAAGTCGAATTAAATGGAGATGCTTTCCTCATAACCCATGGTGACTGCAGTTAGCTTCAATTTCTCGCGTGTATCAGTAATTAAGAGCAAAACTAATTGAGTTTATATTAGAAATAAATCGCTTTGAATTTATTATGAAGCAGTGATTAGGTTTACTTGTTTGTTTGTCTTATTGAGTTCGCCATTGGAATTTTGTTGCAACTAAGTTTTTCTTAAATACCATAAACCACATGTCAAATATTTAGAATACGTTTAAGCAAAATCATGGAATTTAAAGATCATGAATAATTTTGATTACGAAATGATCGCCTGTCTAAATATTTAAAAATGATTGGCCTCATATTCTAGGTGCTAAAACAATTCAATTACTTTTTCTTAATTCTCTTTGAGAATTATATTTTTTTAGTTAGACAAATCCAAGGTTATAGACTATAACTTATAACGTTAAATACTCTGGATGCGCTCCAATGTACGGAAAAGTCGTCTCCTAAGGTAGATATATAAATAATATGACCTCACTGATTATTAAGTCGAGAGTGACGTCATATTGGGTAGTTATCTATCAATCTTAGATATTTTCAGTACATTGGAGAGCATCTAGAGTATTTAACCTTATATACAACCTTGGATAAATCTTTAGAAGTTGTAAGATACTCTTTTTTTCTTTTCTGTATTTTTACTCTGCAGAATCTGAAATTAATATTCTCATCTCGTGTTTGTTTTTCTCCCTTTCATCCAGTCACCCAGAGAAACCGTTTCATCCAGTCACTTATGGGATTCCATTCATTACGTCATCCTTGGGAACTCTGTAAACCCGTCATCCAAGGAAACCTTTTTATCCAGTCATACGTAGCCGGAAAATTTTATTGAATCATTCATACCAACCCTTTCATTCAGTCACCTATAGGATCCATTTCAACCAGTAATTCATGGGTCCTTTCACCTAGTCATCCAAATAATTTTTTAATTAGTCGACATGGGAACACTTTAAATTATCCATCATTATTGGAACAGTTTTATTGCAGTCAGTCAAAGAACATTTCCATCTAGTCATCCAAAGGTCAGGAACCCTTTAATCCATTGTTTCATATGAAAACAATTTATTCAGTTACTCGGATTGAAACGCTTTGAATCATACGTCCACAGACACATCCAGTCATCCATGGAAACCCTTCCATTTTGGCCCAGTTAAGTCTGTAACTAAGCACTCAATTATTTAATATAAACGCGATTTTATGTTGGGACACAATTTTGAAAACGTTTTTTTACTTTTGTTTGTTTTACTCATAGTTTATCCGAAGATTTAGAAAATCAGAGACAATTATTCTTTCCAGAAAAGTCTTTTCTTTAAAAAGAAACATCTTTTTGAGAATCAACCGTACTATTTTTAAAAAATTTGTAAAACTTTTTTTAAAATGCAGAAGAAAGCACACAGCGTATATTTCTCAAATTCAGTCGTGACCCTCGATATGCAAAATGGAACCAAACAAATTTCAGAAAAGCAATACTTCCATCTCATAGAATAAGAATATTTATAGATTATTTTTGTGTTTGATATTTTCATGTTTAATTAGAATTTAAAACAACCTCATAGTTTGACGGTAAAATGTTCCACAGGGTCAGCTCATTTAAAGTACTCGTTTTTAACCATTTTGAAGACTGATGATAAGAAAAATAAGAGAATAAACTATTTATAGCACTGTTATTTTGGTTCGCAGTGTTGTAAAGTTTTTGGACAGAAATTTTCTCTTTATCGAAAATGTTCAAGCCTTATTAGACACAAGCGTGGCTATCAAACAAGCTTTTAATCGATCTATACCAAATACCAAGGTATGATCTCAGCTCGTCTGTTTCAACGAGGACACAGTTAGCTATTAAACAGTTTAAAAAGTAAGGGGATTGCTACGATATTTGCTACACGGTGATATAATATACAGCTAATTTAACTTTATAGCACGATGATTACTTTGTAGCATGTTCTTTATGAATTAACGGTGAAGTGAGTAAGAATGATTAAGTACAAAATAGTTTCATAAAAGTTCTTACAAAATTTGTCAATGTCAATCTCAGAAAACATCTTGAATATATAGCCGATCTATAGCCATGCCTTTTGAAAAACAGCTTACAATGTACAGCGAAACCCCTAATAACGAATACATCGGAAGAGTTTATCAAATGTCGTCTTGACAATTTTTCAATGAGTTTTATACTACAGGGTGTCCCACGAAACATGACAGTATGCAGGACGACTTGAATGTCGTCTTGATTTTTGATATAATTTACTGCGTTTATTTGTCAACCTAAATTTAGAAGTAAATTTCTAGAGATAATAATCACAAAATTTCCCTAGTTCTGCCATTTCCAAAATGTGGTCTGCCTTTTTTGTGCTTTCAATATTGCCCGAGATATGAAGAATTTCGTTCAGATTTCGACAATTTTGCTTTTATTTAACAAAATTGAAATCTGAACCAAACTCTTTATATCTCCGGTAATATTGAAAGCACTAAAAACGCAGACCACTTTTTGGAAATGCCAGGGCTAGGAGAATTATGTGATAATTGTTTCAAGAATCATATATGTTAAAGTAGATAGAAGACTAAATGTCACAAATAAATTCAAATACCAAAGACGACTTTCAAGTCGTCTTGCTATTGTTATGTTTCGTGGGACACCCTGTATATTTCGTAAATTTCAGTATTTGCGAAAATAAATAAATAGCTATGAATATGCGGGAACAGTTTTAAAGAGTTCCATATAATCATTTAATTAAAAAACTAAATATCTGCAAAATTTCATTATCAGAAAGTGAAGAATACAACATTTGATGAATTCTTTCGATGTATTCTTTATTAAGGGTTTCACTGTAAAATATACAAATTAACGTTAAAAAATACTACTAATCACAATGATAAAAATTTTAAAAAATGTCCTTGATTTCAAATTTCTCAAAAGTTCAAGTGGAACATTAAAAATGTATTTAGGGGTATATGGAATTTTAAATAAAATAAATCCCCTTGAATTAATATTCAGTGGTAAATAACCCAATATTGAATTGGAGTATAGATAACAGATTAACGGTGGTTAAATACAAGTTTTAGATTTAGATGAAATCCCTGGACAAACTTTGACCTAATTCTAGGAAAACCTATTTATTAATCTCTGGTTTAAAGTTTTTATCTGATTCAGAAAAATATCAAGTTTGGGTTAAGTTGAATGGACTCTGTACGTGTCTATACTGTTAACAGACATTTTTCAGTGAACTAAATTAAACAGACAATTCAATTCAAGGGAAAACTAACACTTTGCCCTTTTCTAACACTGAGTGTTAGAAATGGGCCAAATCTGCAAAGTTATCTTTTTTTAAGAGTATATATCTTTAAATCCAAGACGAATAGAACAAAATTACACCATCCTTATTCATCAGAAGCTGCCCTGGGTCAGTCAGGTTGATCATATTGGTCATATCCTTCATGAATCAGGTTCACAAGATATAGACTGCAGAAAGGCTAGAGGTGCTTACATTGGATCATCTACTGAATTATTGGGAATTTTCCATTTCTGCTCACCATTGCAAAAGTTATCTGCTGTGCAAACTTATTGTTGTTCCTTTTATGGAAGCAAAATTTGGAACCTTTACAGCGAATATGCCTGTCAAACCTACCGATCTTGGAACACTACAGTTAAAGTTTGCTGGAACTTGCCACAGCCTACACAGTACACAGACTTATTCTGTGAAGAATTTTTCTAAAGAATTCAACTCCGTGAGAGTTCTTTTACTGAGGAGACGATTTGCCAAGTTTGCACAGTCTATTTTGCATAGTTGGAATCCACTGATTTGGCAAGTTGGATCGATATCTGCATATTCTCTACAGTACGACTTTGGAAGCAACATTTTAAATATCTCTGACGAATTCTCTTTAGATATATTAAACAGTCTACCAAGAGACATCTTTGAAGAATGTGGGCCACTCACCATTCAAGAAGAAGACGACATAAGAAAAGAATTAAAGTAGTTAGTTGAAAACCTATATAAATTGAATTATAGTTCTAATCTAATATCTGAACCAATTTTATGTGTTCGATAAATAAATCAAAATATATAATAAGAATTATAATATTTTAAAAAAATGGCAAAAACTATATATTTAAACAATAAATGTAAATTTTAAACTAATAATAAGGTGTGAGAATTAGCTTTTTGATCTTGATTTCATTTTCGAACATATCCCTATTTTGAAACAATTACTGGATTTTTGCTCATGTCGCGTTTTCGGAACATATCCTGGATTTGAGACAATTACCGGAATTCATATCAATGTCAACTTTTAAGCATTTACGCCCTTACGTAACAAAACAAGATTTTTTGATAAGGTAAAATAGAGACATAATAGAAAATGAAAACAGACTGTTGTTTTATAATTTTAAAATGATTACAGCATTGAGAAATTCATTCATTCATTCATATTTTTATTCAACTACAAAGCATGAGATATTACAAATAAGCAATCACAATTTACTATGCAGTTTGGACCCGCCTAACCAGGGTTGGTTGTTTTGAGTGGTTGGCCCGGAGTTAATTAACGATACTGAATATAATTGGTTACACACATCAAGACATGTTTTGGATAGGTAAGGAGTTGATTGGAAGGAAGGAGATTGTCAGGTGATCTGTGGCAGGGTGAGATCAGAGGGATTTTTATGTAGAGATAAATTAAAATACAGGGTGTTAATGACGGTAGTTACATAAACAGAAATAAGCTAATAAAGTTTCAGTTATTTTAGATGTTTTTTTTTTAATTATTCACACGATATACAGCTAGGTTTTTCGCGTTTAAACCTTTCATAATTCTCAAGATAAATATTGATTACTCTTTGTTTAAATATTTTTGAAGATTTAGTTTCTTTAAGGTCAAATTAAATTTCATTCCACAATTTAGGAAACATTGCGGACGGAAAGCTTTCTAAATTTTTGTTTAAAACCCGTTCTAATTTATATGACTTTGTTCTATTCGGTTCAGCTAAAGACTTAAACATATTTTGGAAGGAAGAGGGAAGGTTATCATTAAAGTATCCATGCATAAATGTCAGAACACAAAGTTTGTATGTATCATCAAGATTAAGAAATTTCAGTTTTGAAAACAATGGATTTGAATGTGCCTTGAAAGTACTATTATTAACCGCTCTGATTGCCTTTTTTTTTGCAAAGATCTGATTTTTGCAGTTTAGAGTTTTTAACCCCTCCTCAAGTAACAATTCCATATTCAATATGTGGCCTTACAAGAGAGTTATAAACAAGTAAACTAATGTTTAATGGTAAGATATTCTTAATTTGAGACAAAGCAAACATTGAGCTAGTAATTTTATTCGAGATATGTTCAATTTTAAAATCCCAGTTTAAAAATTCGTCAAGTTCCAGTCCAACAAGTTTGACATATTTGTTCACTCAGTTATTACCAATCCTTTCAAGTATCTCATTTCCTATTGATATATTACAACTGTTGGGGTCAAAGTGCATATTTCTTTTTCTAAATACTATATACTTTGTTTTGAGGCATTTAGTGATAAACGATATGCTTGAAACCATTTTGCTGCTTTTTTAGTTCAGTGTTTGCATCAAGCATTTGGCTTGCAATGTCAGGAGATGACTTTAAAAAACTAGTATCATCTGCAAAGAGGCTGGTAAAAAAGATGTTGCTAGGGGCAAATCGTTTATATAAATTTTATTATCATTTGTTCTAACAATTTAGATTTAACTAGAAATGCGGGGAAACTGTTTTTTTAAAATGCTTAAAAATAAATCATCGATATTCTCTAATTTAACAGATAAAATGTGAAAACTTAGATTCTAGAAATAATTCAGAAGTTAATTTATTCTTCATGTGATAATTTTTGTTTTCAGTGATTTATTTTGTAAGTTATAAAAGTGAGTTTTGTCTTGAATTGCAGATAATACTAAAAACTCTAGAAATAATTCAGAAGTTAATTTAGTCTTCATAAGTTAATTTTAGTTATCAGTGATTTATTTTGTATGTTATGAAAGTGAATTTTGTTTTGAATTGTGAATTAAACTCAAAAACTGGAAAGTGGGTTTTTGTCTCAAAAACGCGACAATGTTTCAAATTCAGGATTTGTTCGAAAATGGAAAACCTGACATTTTCTTAAAAACGGTCAAGAGATTTAATATAAAAAACTCCTATCAGAATTTTGATTTAAAAGGAAAAGTTTAAAATTGGGAAATGTTGTCCTCGTCATGTCTAATAAAAAGTTGGTTATAGTTTTCACTATCGACTTTTACTCTGATATGAGCCTGGTTCCCAAAAACCCAGTCTTTCAATTTGTACCCATTTCTAACACTCAGTGTTAGAAATGGGCCAAGGGTTAGTTTTGGAACTAATTTCTTCTGCAATTAGAAATATAAGGTGGGCAAAATTTCAAAAAAAAAATTTCAAAAAAAAATTATAACTTAAAAAAAGTTAACTTTGGTTTCTTTGATAAATACGAGAATGTCAACCCTTTATTATCATGGAAGGTTAACACTGCAAGTTGTCAGATAATAGATAAATAAGGGTCAACGATTTCCTCATGGTGTTTCATTAAGAAATGTTATAAATATCCCAATATGTGCAGAAAGGCCAATGTGAAGTAAAGTTTGCCAAATGCTCCTACAACTCAATGTTCTAAACCTTAGATATTTTAAAATAAGAAAATTCTGTGCCATCAAATTATCTAAGTTTGAAATATCAAAGGTTTATATCAAGTTGCAAAGATATAGGTGTTAGACAATTGACGTTTGTTGCAAAAACTTAATTCCTTTTGTTTTTATCCTATAGTAGGGTTTGATTTACAACATAGTTGACGAGTAATTGCTTGTAATTATATCTTTATACTCGTAAATTTTAATATATTATAAAAGGAATCTGAGAAGACTAGATATAAGAAGTGCAAATAACAAATTTAGGGGGTTTTTGCCTTTACTGATAAATTGACTTTCCTGCAGGAAATGACAATTATGATGATTGGTTTCAGATCATCTACACGATCCTAATATAGATATTCATGGATATATATAAATATGGTAAAATGATTTATTTACTGACATCTTGTATATGTAGGATAGAACCGGATACAAATATACATACAGAACATACTGTCCTTTTCCAACCTCCCCTCGCTCTGTTTTTCTATGTATTTTTATGAAAATGATTTACTTTTTATAAATGTAATTATAATTTCACTCAACCTGTAATCTATATATAAATTTGGCTTGTCTGTCTGTCTGTTTGTCTGTTTGTTTGTTTGTTTGTTTGTATCCAATAAACGTCAAAACGGCTGAACCGATCGGGCCCAATTTTTTTGTGGGACATCTAGGGACCCCAGGGAAGGTTTATGAAAAATCAAAATTTCAAATAATTGTCTCCATCAAAATTCGATCGTCATTAAATTTCTAAAAAATTTGAAAATCCGCGAAACGTTTTGTGAAAATCCGCGAATTATTTTTGTTTTGTTTTACGATGTACACAAAGAGAACATGTTCACAATTAATTCAGGAGATGGGCGCGAAGCGCCCTCTAAGGCTAGAAAGAAGGGCGCGAAGTGCCTTGAATTTCTAGTCTATATGTAAATTTGGCTTGTCTGTCTGTCTGTTTGTTTGTTTGTTTGTATCCAATAAACGTCAAAACGGCTGAACCGATCGGGCCCAATTTTTTTGTGGGACATCTAGGGACCCCAGGGAAGGTTTATGAAAAATCAAAATTTCAAATAATTGTCTCCATCAAAATTCGATCGTCATTAAATTTCTAAAAAATTTGAAAATCCGCGAAACGTTTTGTGAAAATCCGCGAATTATTTTTGTTTTGTTTTACGATGTACACAAAGAGAACATGTTCACAACTAATTTAGAAGATGGGCGCGAAGCGCCTTCTAAGTCTAGTTAACATAAAACTCCATAGACCGTTTTTAAATCCTGGCTATATGGCTCCTAATTGGTTAAATAGGAAAATGATTGGGCCAATGATAAATATTCCTTGGATTTTAAAATTTTAAAAGTTCAAACTGTACTAAATTTTTAAAGGTGGGGGAAGCTTTTGCCTGTACATTTTTTGTAATTGTTATTTTCCTTTCCTTAACTGTAGAACTGTACTACAAATAAATCTTTTGATTTGGGGATAACTACAAATAACATGCCAGGTGGTGTCAAATAATTGTTTTCCGTTTTTTTTTATTAGAATGCTTAAAATTAAGGAATGCTTGATTTTACAATGAAAGTTGCATTTATATGATATATTTTTGAAAAATAAGAATTTGTGCTATTTAATAAGGAAATAATCCACGTTTTTTAATTTAAAAAAATCGTCTGCCGAAAGTGTTTGTTTGCTAGAGTTATTATCTTATTGTTGATTTGACATTAGTACTCTATACTCCATGCACAGTACTATTCGACCAAGAAATAGAAAAGAGGAAGAAGCATTGAGACTAAAAACGAAGTGTTTACAAATGTACTGAAACTGGCCTTAAAGTCGTTGCAATAAAGAATTTCTTTTAGATATAAAACAAACATATAATTTTTATGAAATATCTGAAAAACTTCCTCTTTATTTGTGTTCAAAATCCACTGTACAACGAAATCCTGTCCATGTATTTCCTTGGTTTTCTAGGATGAGAGTAGTATTGATTTACGGAGGGAAGAAAGTTTATTAAAAATTATTCTTATTATTGAAATTTAAGTGATTACAAGGGGAAATTTTAAAATGATTTCAATCAACGTATTTTTGTTGAATGTTTGTCAAATTTTACACACATTTTTAACTTAAAAATCTTATTTTTCATTACAATTGTGTGAATTTAAAAATTTTCAAGTTTCTTCCCCTTCAAAATATTTGTGTAATAAACCTGTCGATTAAAGGGACCGTTCACTTATTTGGGTACTTTCAGGGTAAACTAAACAGCTCATTCGCTGTTGATTGGTAATAGTCTTACTTTTCAAAGACAACTGTTGCCGGAGAAAAGGCCGATTTTTCGTTCAGAATTTGAGCGGAAGGGACGGTCCATCTCTATAGACACTATTTAATGTCTTTATATTTATATATATATTTATCCTCTATTTTAACTTTTAATTGTGGCTCTATCTGTGAGCATCCTCCCTTGGTACAGTACAGTATAAAACAGCAACAAAAAAATTGCGGATTTTCAAATATTTTTTCGTGCATTTTTAAAATTTCACAAAAATCAAAAGCTTTTGGAAAACTTTTTGTAATTATGAGCATGCATAAACCTTCCCTGGGGTCATGCGAGGTCCCGCACAAAATTTTGGCCCAATCGGTTTAACCTTTTTGAAGTTAATTGGACACACAAACAAACCAACAAAAAAAAAACAGAAACAGACAAGCAAAGTATACATATAGATAACGTAGATGAAATAAAAAAATTTCAAAGTTTTACACTATTACTCTTAACAGAAACTAAATTAGTGTTCCAAATTGGGCTGAGATTTGAAGAGGATGATTTAATAAGAGAAGGGAAACGAGATTGAGGAAGACATTTATGAATAAATATTGTATAAACTTGAGGGAGTTCAGAATAGGGTTAACCGACCTCTCATTGTTCCAAAGAATTAAGAATTTAAAAATAAGCTAATCCTCCGGGAAAAGAAAATGAGTTTACCCAAATAGCATCATGATAAAATATACGCAAAGAATTACGCATTAATTGGTCTAATAAACATGTCAAAAATATTGTCTTATCTATAAATTCAAAAGTTTTTACATCTCAGATCTTTTTGAAAATAAAAATAACAAAATGTGCCAAATGGAGGGAAATTTGACTCAAAATTTACATCCTAATTTTAAATCTTTCTATGCACAATACTTATCTTTATGGATTCTAAAATAGTCGAATAACGTTTTAACATTTTAGTGCTTCAATATTTGTTCGGTTCAAATCTAGAGTTATTTATACTTTTACCTGAATTACTTATTAAGTAACTAAATGTTTTTATAATTATAGATACAAATATATCAAATAATATGTAAAAAGCAACATTATATGATTTTAGGCATAATTAAACCATCCCTCTTTTATAAAACCCAGATATTTGAGGAGACACAGGAAAAAAATTATTAAAAATAAATTATTATAAAATATTATAAAAAGTTATTATTGTGAATGGGTCGGCATATTTTGACGTTGTTGATTTAAGAATATGTATATATTTTAATATAATTATTATCTTTAGCATTTTATAAGTTTATGTGTTAAAATTTTCGAAATTCCCTTGCCATGTCTAATTCTAAACCCCCCCCCCCCTTTTTTTAGAGTTTTCCATGAAGGCAAGATGTGAGAAAAATTGCAAGAAAATGACAACGCAGGTTCAAAGCAATATATATGCTACAGAAGTCTAAACTGTTTCGGTCTCGGATAAAAAAATGCATAAAGAAGTGGTTCAGAAGGGAAAATACTTTTCTTATTTTACAAAATTAGTTGAAATCTTGTTAAATCTAAATATATTCTTCTATTCATCTCACTGTTCGTTAATCAATCATTTCTCCCTTTATTCCTTCACTTGATTCAAATTACTTATCTCTATTATTCTCTTTTCTCTTTTACTTGCCAACTAATCTAGAATTTATCACAGAAACAGGATTGGAGGGCATTTACGCAGTGCCGGAGGGGGAGATAAACGTACATTCATTTAAACGGGAAAGTTCCACAATTTTGACAATGGTTACGTGCAAATTAAATAGATGTAAAAATGCGTAAAAAAATAGATGTAAAATGCGTGCATGCTTTGTTGGAGATATTTTGAAGTTGCTGTAACAAATCTAAATCAATTTCCTCCATCCAATAGAAAATTCAATATTCAAGAGAAAGATGTTTATTACTGTAAGGTCAAACTTTATTAAATTTATTGACAAAAAACGTGTACCAAAGAATCTAGCGTATGCACAAAAGGAACTAAACAAACTAATCCTTGTAAAATGCAACCTTCTTCTGTAAACCCTTGGTGTTTTAAACTTGGACTATTCTAACAGAATTCATAGTTTAAAATAAAAAAGGTTAACAACATCAGGTAAAGGGATCAGACAATTAGAATGAGAACAAGAAAACATAGAAATGGTTACAACCTCCTTATTTCTTTTTATTTAAGATGTCACTTTTGTAATTTCAGGGGATATTAGTTCCAAATTAGAAATGGCCAAATCTGAAAAGTTTTTTTTTTCAAGACGAGTAGAACAAAATTACACCATACATTTAAAAAAATGGTAAAAACTATATATTGAAACAATAAATGTAAATTTTAAACTAATAATAAGGGATGAGAATTAGTTTTTGATGATTCTTGATTTCATTTTCGAACATTTCCCTATTTTGAAACAATTACTGAATTTTTGCTCGTGTCGCGTTTTCGAAACATATCCTTGATTTGAGACAATTACCAGAATTCATGTCAATGTCAATTTTAAAGCATTTACGCACTTGTGTAACAAAACAAAAAAATTTCATAAGGTAAAGTAGAAACAAAACAGAAAATGAAAACGAACTGTTGTTTTATAATTTGAAAATCATTACGGTATTTAGAAATCAAAATATTAATATCATTTGTTCTGACAATAGATTTAGCTAGAAATGCAGAAACTGTTTCTTTAAAACGCTTGAAAATAAACCATCAATATTCTCTAATTTGACAGATTTTAGAAATAATTCAGATGTTAATTTAGTGTATATAATTTTTGTTTTCGGTGATTTATTTTGTACGTTATGAAAGTGAGTTTTGTTTTGAATTGCGGATTATACTCAAAAACGGGAAAACGCGAAAATGTTTCAAATTTAGGATAAGTTCGAAAATGGAAAACCTGACATTGTCTTGAAAACGGTCATGAGGTTTAATATAAAAAGAACTCCTATTATAATTTGATTTTAAAAAGAGTTTAAAATTTGGAATTGTTGTCCTCGTCATGTCTAAAAATGTTGGTTATAGTTTTTGCTATCGACTTTTACTCTGGATATGGGCCGGGATCCCTAAAACCAAGTCTTTCAATTTGTGCCCATTTGTGTTCGAAATGTGTGTTAGTTTTGGATCTAATGTCTCCTGAATTTCAAATTTGCAACAAAAATATTTCTTTAAAAAGTGATATATCTTTAGCGACATTTCTTTAGTAAAAGGAAAAACAAGGACGACATTTATTTGAAATTTTGATGGTTCTCACTGTATTATGACTAAAAATTTAATTAAAATCTTAACATGTTTTCCCCCTTTTACCTACACCCCTTTTGAAATGATAATTCATAATATTTTACCTTGAATTCTTTGTATTATACTCAATAAGCCCACAAATTTGACGCTTTATATATGGTGGTTCTTAGTAGATATTTCTTGGATTTTATAAATTTCTAAATTTCCCTGTTTCAATGTCAGAGGAGAGAAAATCTGAGAATACTAAAAGCTCCCGGTTGGATTCTTGAGAGTTTTTCCTCGACAGATCGTAAATATGAGATCAATCTAACAAATACATATTAAACATCACACAAATAAAATCATTCTCTAGATTATTTTTGGTCCAGATCAATAATACTGTGAAATATGAAGATGGCATATGTTAATGTTGTTATAAGGTAAATAGTTGTACAGTAAAATTGAATCATTAATTGAATATTGCTCTTGTACACTGCAGTGCAAAATTACTGTGTTTCACGTTCATTGAACTACTTTAAATCATTACTTGTTGAGTCTAACAGTCGTCTTCAATACTACAGTTTTAAGGATTTGATAGTGTCTATCTGAACAGAAGCATGAAACATATAAAATCTTTAATAATGGATTTCTCTCAGCAAAAAGGCAAACAATTGCAGGGTCTTAAATTCATATATACATACTCGTATTATTATTCATATGTATCTATAAAAACATCCAGTTTAGAATAAATATAATTAACGCATCATCAGTTAATTAGAATCAGGCAATAGAAAGATATTTTGTTAGTTAGAAACTCTTGCTCTGGACCTAGGTGAGTAATAAAGAGAAGAGCAGAAGCAGACCATTCATCTGGAACAGAGTCACGCTACCATAGTTCTATACTAGATACTTCCTAGCTCTCTCCTATACACCTTTATACCTAGATATATTTACTAGATACATACTAGATACTTCCTATTTCTCTCCTATACACTTTTATACCTAGATATATATACAAGATACTTCCTAGCTCTCTCTCCTATACACCTGTATACCTAGATATATATACTATATACTTCCTAGCTCTCTCCTATACACCTTTATACCTAGATATATATACTAGATACTTCCTAGCTCTCTCATATTCACCTTTACACCTAGATATATATACTAGATACTTCCTAGCTCTCTCATATACACCTTTATACCTAGATATATATATATATATACAAGATACTTCCTAGCTCTCTCTTATACACCTTTATACCTAGATATATATATTTATACTAGATATTTCATAGCTCTCTCCTATACACCTTTATACCTAGATATATATACTAGATACTTCCTAGCTCTTTCATATACACCTTTATACCTAGATATATATACTAGACACTTCCTAGCTCTCTCCTATATACCTTTATACCTAGATATATATACTAGATACTTCCTAGTTCTCTCATACACCTTTATACCTAGATATATATACTGGATACTTCCTAGCTCTCTCCTAAACACCTTTATACCAAGATATATATATATTGGATACTTCCTATGGCTCTCACTCATACACCTTTATAACTAGTTATATATGTATATATTGGATACTTCCTATGGCTCTCACTCATACACCTTTATACCTAGATATATACTAGATACTTCCTAGCTCACTCCTATACACCTTTATACCTAGATATATATATATACTAGATACTTCCTAGCTCACTCCTATACACCTTTATACCTAGATATATACTATATACTTCCTAGCTTTCTCTCCTATACACCTTTATACCTAGATATATATATATATATATATATTGGATACTTCCTATGGCTAACTGGATACTTTCTTGCTCTCTCTTATACACAGCAAATTAATCATTTACTTTATAGAGATTATTGTGTTTGGACTTGTAATATACATACATATATTTGATTCCAAAACATTGAAATGCATTCAAATATTCATACACACATATATTAAGCAGAAATTAGATTTAAAAGTATCAATAAAATGGTTACATTTGCCCAATTGGTAACATAGAATAGGTGACAGCTTCACTTATATCAATTCTATTACTGAAAGCTATGTGCTTTACGATTGTAAAATTCTACGGCCAACACCGGACACAATTAGAATTGGAATGACAATATTGCATAAAGGTGTACGCATCTGAAATCAAGATGCTGTCCAAATTACTCCTTCAACACTGAATATAAATGATTCTAAATAAAAACAAATTGTCTTGGTGTCTATTGAAGCAAAAAAGTTAACTATAAATTTATCTGTCTTTCCATACATATGTAAGTTGTATTAAATTAGATCACTGCAAAAGCTTTTCAATGTACTTTTTAAAAGAAACGATAAAATACAATTCACTTTCGCTGTTAAGGCAGAAATCATTTAGTTTTGTGAAGCGAAGAAAGGGCGTCATATCGATCTATTTATCATTTATCAGTTTAGTGAAACCTTGACGTACGTGCAATATCATGACATTACCGCACACTCTGTATATCACGTAAAGTTTACGAGAAAATTAAGTTTTTTTTTTACTAAATACTAGATTGCATAACGGTGTTTCATAATAAACATGTTCTTTCTTTAGTTTTAAAATGTATAGTGTACGTACATCAAAATACACATCTCGATAAAGATTTTCATTTTACCCAAGAAAATTCATGGGTTTCGATAGTTTTCCCTGAGGGCTTTTTTGGTCTTGATCTTCATCCATATAATTTGATGAGCCATACAATATAATACATGTAGCTAACTAATTATCTATCTATTCTATAGACTATATGTCCAGCGCTGTATTCTGTTTCAGGCTGAGTAATTTTGTAATCCAGTAATCCATAGAACGGTTAGGAACCAACTTCCGGCCTGTGATTTCAACGATTATGTTAGAGACGAGCTAGGATGAAAGGGTGAAACTGTGGAGACCTTATTTCCGGAACCGAAAGGGTGTGTGTGTGTGTGTGGGGGGGGGGGGGTTAGGTTAAATTGTTTAAGTGTTCTATAATAAATATTCTTAATTTTATTCTTAAAAATAAAGAATAGTAAAGAATAAATGTACTCTCGTGCAACACCTTGCCTAAAAACAAAAAGTCTTTACAACCAGTAACCACACTATTTACATAAAATAATATACTTTTCTTTGTAATGTTTACAAATGCTAACACGATCCATTTGGCGTTTGTACAGAAAAATGAAATATTTTTATGAATTATTAAGTCAAAGGAAAAATTGTCGGAGATTTTCTTAAAATATTGAGATCTCAAATGGGAAGGTAGTGGCCAAGAAATTATTGTATCGGGAATGTCCAACAAAAAGGGTCTCCGGTTGGTCCAAAAAGGGTCTCCGGTTGGTCCAAAAAGGGTTTCCGGTTGGTCCAAAAAAGGGTCTCCGGGTGGTCCAAAAAGGGTTTCCGGTTGGTCCAAAAAAGGGTCTCCGATTGGTCCAATAAAGGGTCTCCGGTTGGTCCAAAAAAGGGTTTCCGGTTGGTCCAAAAAAGGGTCTCCGGTTGGTCCAAAAAAGGGTTTCCGGTTGGTCCAAAAAGGGTCTCTGATTGGTCCAAAATGTTACAAAGTTATTAAAAATGACGTCCAAGTTTAGTCTGGAATATAACATCGTTTAATGCGTGTGATGCTTTTACTTAACAATCGTAATTATTTCGATCTTGGGTTGCTATACAATAAAAGGAAATTAAAAGCATATATATATAAGATTTATTTGATCGTCATTTTTCTCATAACAATTACCTTGTCTTTAAATATTAATTTAATGGTGTGGATTTACAAAGTGTACCCCATCATATTGAATTATCTCCAAGCTTTTATGGAAAAAATCGTACCTAATATTCAAACAATCCTGTTTATTCTGCAATAAGATTTTTTTTCCATATTAGCCTTTTACAGTTTTTCAAGAATGTTTTTAAAGTTTTTCAAAAATGTTTATGAGTTGTTCCACAAAGTCCCAGAGGAGAAAATAAAACTTATAACTTTTGGGGTTTACGTCATGTTTATTCTTACATATATTTTGAGTATAAAGAAAGAAGTATTCTTTGCGTTTCAGCGAATTATTGTTTTTTCAAAAATATTTCCATATGTTAAATATTCTTGAGGTTTGAATACGTAAGCTCCAACATTGGAAATGGACTTTGACTCAAACTTAATAAACTATAATTAATGCTGTCTTGCAAACTTTTATATATTTTGTTAAAAAGATTATTGCTATTTTGCAATTAGAGCAATTTAACATATATAAAAAGATATCTAAAATGGTTCTATTACGAGATTGACATTTGACATGGAACACGTGATACTCCTACAGTTCATTAAACAATTTTATTTCAAGTAAAGAGTGATCAACAATTAATTAGCGACTTACATATTGCTTTTTATAATCTATTGTAAATTGATGACAACGCTCGTATAAAAAAGCTTACACTCTAAACAGTAAAGGAGCCGATTCGAAATCAAAATTCCCATGCGGAAATTGGTTTTTGTAAGTATTAAAGAAAAAATTTACTAACACAAGCTATACATCTTTAGATACAAATATCATCGCTTTGAAACATCTTTTGGCGTTGGGACATTTCATAGATATGACATTTCATAGATAGGACATTTCTTAGATATGACATTTCATAGATAGGACATTTCATAGATAAAGACATTTCATAGATAGGACATTTCATAGATAGGAAATTTCATATTTAAGACACTTCATAGTCAGAGAAGATTTTCCATAGACAGAGGATATTTTTTTACAAATGATATTTTTTTCATTTCATTTAATCTTCATATTTTCCTCTGTCTATGTCAGAGAAACAATTAAGAAGTTGTAGTTTTTCCAATTTTGTTTTGCGGATTTTTAACAATTCACTCGAGCAATTTCATTCAACAAAAGCATTATTTGTAAAAAACTTTTATTCACAGAAGAAAAAGTTGAATGTTAAGTTCTTAAAAAAATGAATAAAGTAATCTTCATGTAATGCTTTTTTAATTGATTAGTTGTAGCAATGTATATGGGGAGCACTGTATTTAGATGCATTTTTCCTTGTCTATGAAAAATCGAAGAAAACAAAATTTCGTAAAAAAAATCTCATCTTCATTGGAAAATCTTCTCTTTATATGAAATGACTTATCTATGAAATGTCACATCTATGAATGCAGTAAACGCCTACTCCATAAAAATTTCTCGAACATGTATCTATCCAGGTACAACTCAGATTCTCTTGACTATCAATGTCAACACACGGCTACAATCCAATGAACTTTCAACGCCACTACTACTGGGCGCAATCTTGTTAGCTATCAGTGTCAATACGGACACTAGAAATCAATTGATCAATGCGTCAACTAGAACATGATCCACACGGCTACAATCCCGTGAACTATCAACGCCACTACCATGCTGGGCCCGATCTCGTTAGCTATCGGTGTCAATACAGACACTAGCAATCAATTGATCAAGACAAAACTCAAGGCAACAATCTCAATTCATATGTTTCAACGAAACCAAATTACTCTAATCACTGTAATCAAAGTGGAGTTTCAATATAAACTAAGGTATATTTCTTAAGTTTAGATAAGAATTGCAGGGTCCTTAACAGCGTAATTATGTAAGTAAGTTATGTGCTGTTATATATAACGTAGTTAAGCAATCACAATATGGGTATGACAGAGTTATATATATCTACGTACATTAAATGAGTTAAACGCGATACATGATTTACGTTTTTACATATAATGGACACATATAGCTATATGGACAATGTACAACATAATTTACTATGGGCATCTATATTTGCTACATGAAATTTCCTACTATGAAATCTCTTATCCATTAAATGTCTGTCTATGAAATGTATTTCTATGAAATAAATTAAATGTCCCATCTAAGAAATGTTTTTTTTTATAAATTGTCCCAACGCGCGTTTTTTTGTTTTTCTAGTGACATTTTTGATTTTTTCGCATAAAGTCATCTTTGCATGGTAATTTTAATTTTTTTTAAGTTGACGATTGATAAGATTGACGATACCCACCCAATACCAGTTGACAATATTGAGATTTCGAAAAAATGTAAAAAATCTGCCCCCGTTATTACACAGACACAACTTACACATCAGCTTTGTCATTTTAAGTTTTGATTGTTTTCAAGCTTTTTCTCGAATTACAAGTTTACAAGTTATCAAAGAGAAGCTTTTTTATAATTGAAAGCTTCTTTTGTATTCTTTGTTTATGTGTATCCACTATCCATGCTGTTTAAGAGCTTGATTTAAATCAAAATAAAAATCGAAAGTCGTCTTTATTGTATTGATATAATCGCCTACCATTGTATCACAGAGACACCCTAAATTTGGTATAAACCATATTATCCGTATGTACTGTTTAATATGCTTATCACGTGAAAATCATAAAAAGACAATTAGAGAAACTACTAAAGTGAAACCCTTAATAACGAATACATCGAAAGAATTCATCAAATGTCGTATTCTTCACCTTCTGATTATGGAATGTTGCAGATATTCAGTTTTTTAATTAAATGATCATATGGAGCTCTTTAAAACTGTTCCCACATATTCATGGCTATTTATTTATTTTCACAAATACTGAAATTTACGTAATATAGTATAAAACTCATTGAAAAATTGTCAAGACGACATTTGATAAATTCTTCCGATGTATTCCTTATTAAGGTCTAAGATGAACGTGGTTGAAATATCCTTTATATAAAAACCAGCTTTGCCTCCTACCAACCGGAACGATAAATACATGCAATGAGTCCAATTTTGTATAGATTATACTTGAATCCATGGTCGGTATACTGCATGCTTCATGCACAGACCATAGATTAATAAAATACAAGTTATTAAGGTTATATTTACTAATATACAAGAATAGAAAGTGTTCTGATATACTGATAATTCATTACCGTAACCACGAACTGCCTAATTAGTCAAATGCAAAAGAAACCGAAATTTAATTTTTGATTCTATTCACATAATAAACTTTCTGTGATAAGATGTGCGATAAGGTCGTCTTACTTATAATTCAATTTTTGATTCTTTTCACATAACAAACTTAAGGTTAAGATACATAGTTTTGAAATCTGTCATGTATGATTTTCATCTTTTGATGCTCTAATAGTTTTCTAAGTAATTTTACTCCTCTTTTGATTTAAATTAACCATTTAAGTTTCAAATTACAGGAAATAATCAGGAATTGTAAATTTACATATTTTTGGCATCACAATCACTGCTATGCCTTTATTTCCTGATGCTGATTATTATAACGATATATTTCTAAAAATGTTCAATTGCAAAATCTAGAATCCTTAGCGACATTCTTTAATCAAATGAAAAAAGACGACCAGAATTCCAATGTTCTCTGGTTCCCACTGGTTCATTAAGTAAAAACCAATCAGAAATGCCTTAAAAACGTTACCCGCCCTTTTAGCTCTCTTAAACTAGACAAAAAAAACTAATTTGGTAGTTTTTAAACCATACTTTAACGCGTTAAGAATCAAAAAAAGTATTGTAGTTACCCTATAAGAATAGGACTTCAAAGAAGACACGAAATAGGATTTGACACTAAGGTCAAATTTGGTCTTTTATTGTTTTACTAGAAGATTCAGTTAAGAATAAACAAGCTGTTGCAGAAAAAAAACTTAAGATACAACCCTGAACATTTTTCGCTCAGACGTTTCCGATGTTTCATCCTTTGTGGGTAACCCTGTATATTATAAAGTATATCTGCAGAACGAAACAATTAAACCTGTCCGGTCTAGTTCCTCTAACAGTATCATCGGATTGAATGATTAGGAAGAACTGTGAGAGGACAATGACAAGTCTTTCTACGTTTAATATCTTTATTTAAAAAGCGTTTTTTATTTTTTCGGCAGGGCAGAATGATAAAAGTAATAAAAAATAACAATAAGAATAAAGATAATTTGATGAAAATATACTATTAACAATAACAACAATAATAATATTCCAGAAGAATGTAGAGAGATGGGAACCCATTTTTCTAAACGAGTTGGAGGAGGAGGAGGAGGGCATCACAATGGAGTTTTATCGGGACACGAAATTATGGCATATGCCTTTTTATCAGGAACTCAGGTAACGCAGACAACTTACATTATTTTAAATATTTTCATTATTTTACTGTGACCAGAGAACCATTTTTTTAAGATAACAACGAAAATTGTAATATTGCCAAAGGTCCTCATTTTCATAACCAGGGTAGGAGGGCATCGGGAAATCATAGATTACTAACTTCCGAATAAAATGTACACAAACATTTTAGTTTTTTACTGATTTAGATAACCGGGAGTCGGGACCAGTTCTTAATTAATTTTTGATCCATAATTTTGTGAAATTTCCATTTTTTTATGGTTTTTGTTTGTAGAGGCCAATTTACATCATAAAAACCAACCACTTTTGTGTTAAAAATGAAAATAAATTGCGATTGTCAAACATTTTTTATCAATTTTTATTTTCAATTTTACAAAAGAAATAATTAGCAATGAACACACAGTACAAGAGTAAAGATAAATGAAAATGGTGCCTATTGTTTTATTTGTTAAAGAAAAAAAAAGCATTTTTTTCCTAGTGTCGACCACAGCGGAAACTTACCATAAAGCTTGAACCCAGTGTTAGACATGACAATAAATCAGTTCATGTACCCTCACTTTCCCGTTCTCCCTCACCACTGAGCTACAGAAGGAATCAAGGTAGGGACATATGTATATTACATTGCACTACAATACAGTGGTCCCCATAAACCCTGGTAATTTAGGTTTTGACAGCTTTGGAAGCCCAGTAGGATAACCCGGAGTGTAGACTNATACAATTTTTACCAATTCATTTTTCAGTTCTTGTATATTATTTTACTTCGTTTTAAATAAAAATAATAAAAATATTGCGACTTTTTATATTAGATATTTCGAATCAAATCTGAAAATTGTATTATTAAAAAAGAAAATAATAAAGTTCTTAACTGTAATTTCACCCTTGAACATAATAGACAGGAAAACTTTTCACTTTTTAGTTTTCATTGTTCAGGGGTTTCGAGATACCAAGAAAAGTATAATACAGAAAATATTTCTGAAGAAGAGAGTTCTAGCAGTTCAGGTAAAATAAAGGGATATTTCAAATATTTTGAAAATTGCTTTCATACAAGCTTTTAAGCAAAGAAGTTTACCATTAAAAAACATTTTTTTTTGGGGTTGGGGGGTGGGGTTGGGGTGGATTTTAAGATAAAAATATTTTACTAAATGATGAATGTTTGATTTACAACTTTTAGTCTCAAATTATGACATAAAATAGTCCAATGAAGATCTGACACAAGAACAGACCCAATTTCACTTAATAATTGATAAGTAAAACTAACTCATTTGTAACATCAAATAGACTTAATTATTGCTTAGATGTCGTCTTCCTATTCCACAGTTTTCTGGCTCTCATTGTATTATGTAAGATTGTCGCTCAAAGGCCACAAGTTGGAGTTTATGAATAGCCCCAGTATTTATGACCTTTTTATAACTCTAATCTCAAATTTTTATCTTAAAAAGTTTTCATTTAAAAATGAGATAGTTTTCAAAGATAGTAACAGGTATTCAAAGTAATAGTTATCAAAGATATTTTTTGTTATAATCTATTTTTTAGACTGCTCTGGGAAAACAGAAACTGATGGGCCGTCCAGTAACATTGAAATAGATTTCAGTATAGAGGTACAAGGGGGTTCAAATATGTCTAAAACAATGAAATCTTAGTTTTTTTTACAAAAAAAGCTTAGTAAGCATGATTTTTAAAATAAGAAAACCACACTTTGAACGGTATCATACAAATAGATATATTGCTTGTTCATCTGTCCATCAACTTTCTGTTTGTGTCTAATAAACGTCAAAACGGCTACCATGATCAGGCCATTTTCACCCTATGGGACGGTTTTTGAATGTCAAAATTGACAAACTGCCTTGAAAAATTGTCTGCATTTTTTTAAATTCACAAATTTAAACAGAAAAGTCCGCTATTTTTGTTTGCTTATTTCAGAGTTCAATGAAAAATGATGAAAAATAACAGTTAAAAGCAAAAATCGTTACTATAGAAAAGAGACGCGAAAGCCCTAGTAAAAGCATAGTTTATTATCTATATAATAAAGCTCTTCGCGCATATATATATATATATATGTTTACATGGTCGCTATTGCTGGCCAAACGGATGAACCAAATTGCTTGAAATTTTTGAGGAAACCCAAAGTACCCCAGGGGTGACAGAGGCTAGAATAAATTAGAAAATTTTGGAAATTCCACGGGCAATCACCGGTCACTTTATCATGATGTAATACGACGCGCGGAGAAACGGCGGAAGTAACAATGACTATGAATAATAATAAAAATCTGGGCAACGCTGGGGACACCAGCTAGTAATAATATAAACCTGGAGAACGACGAGAGCTCCAACTAGTAAGTCGTAAGATACTATAGGAACAAAAACACAAAATCGAGCTGTGCTCAACACTTTTACAGCTCTTGCGTGCATTAATTATCATACATTTTTGTGCTGGATTGGAGTTTATAAATTAATTTTTTTATTTTTATTTTTGACCATGTTTTAAATTTTCAGGCGGAAAGTGAACTTGAATCTGATAGTGGAATATCAATCAACCTCAGCCATTTCGATACAGATCTTGCCTCTCAGGTACTTTTTTATCAATCAAGGATCAGCCATTTTTTAGAGATTATTTTATCAAACTTTTTAAGTGTTTTTAAAAAAAATAAATTCATATAAAAATTTAAATTATTATTATTGTTAAAGATTTATTCACGCACATTAATATACTTACATATTACATATTATATATATATATTAATGGTGTTGTTTAAATTTGTTTTGTTTAAATATAGGAATGATATAAGAAGTATTCACCTCATATTCTCTAATTTCATAAACCCTCTAATTCAAAGAAATCCAGTCGGGCTTTTGATAATTAAATATTTTCAGGAATAAATACGTTGCCATGCACGTAAATATGTCGATTGAGAAGAAAATATCAAATTTTAGTAAGAATAAAAACGTGAGCAGTATTTAGAACAAGTCAATTTATAATTGAAACACATTCAAACCGCATATAGAAATTTATAGCATATCAAAGGGTTTAAATCTTAATGTTTTTATTCCCACTAATTAAACCCATTCCCGATGTTGCAACTTGCAAATTTCGCACTCATCAAAGGGTCTAATCCAATTCTTGTCATTAGTAGATTTTTAACATCTGCAATAAACTAATGATGTAATTCAATTCTCGTTGCTTCTAGTAGAATCTTGACATCTACATTGATCAAAGGGTGTACACCCATTATTGTCTGGAAATAAAAGTATATTTGTGATATATATTCTTACAAAATTTATCATATAAAATATAAGAAATTTAAAAGAAAACTTAAAAGCCATTATAACATAATTTGGCAATAACATTGTTGCTTATTTTATAAAATGTTAAAGGCCCGCCGCGGCGAGGATCGAGCTTTCCCAGTTTTACATATACCCCCTCCTCCTCCAGTCACACCTCCTCCTACAGATTTACAAACAGCTCTCAGGTATTATTCACAATTGAACAAACAAAAAAAGCCATGTAAAAAAAGGTTAAAAATTGTATACATAAGCACCCTGTAAAATTATGTCAAAATGTTGAAAATAAAATGAAATGATTAAAACATCCAATAAACTTTAAACGAGAAATAATAAAAAATAAGCATAGGCAAGATCCCAAAGATGTTTGAGCTTTTACTTGATATATATTTAGTTTTCTACTTTCAAAAATATATGGTGAAATGTGCATTATGAAATGGGTAAATATAATCTCTTTAAACAAAACCTTATGTCTGTTGCAGGGTACATTTCCAAGATGAGTTCTGTGAGTGGTATGAACCTGGAGGGAAGAAGACAAGAGGACACAACAGGTTCACTTTACAGTTTATGGTAGACTCAGATGTTTCAGAGAAAAAAAAATTGAAACATATAGTTAAACATCTAGCTTTGCACTCTCAACTAAAGCCAACTATTTCTTCGTCAGAGTAATGCAAATTACTGCAGAACATACCAAAGGCTTAGTTGAGGGTGTTTGTAGTGTTATTAAGTAGATTTCGTAAATTCTTGTAAATGTTAAAAACTTACCATCGAGTGTTCCCTTTTAATATTTTATTCACAAAGTCATGCTTACATTGAGAGCCGGAACAGAATCTGTTATTTTTTTTAACGTCTTCTTCATTGTTAAGCACTTGCAATAGGTTAATATATGACATTATGTTTTTTACAGTAAATGTCCATTTAAATGTAAATTGCTTATTTAAACCTGCTGTAGTCTGCTTAAAAAAGGATTTTTTATAAAAAAAAAACAAATAATTTTAGAAGAAAGAGTAGTACAAGAAGCCTGCACCAAAAGCTTGTAGTTTCTAAAAATAATATTAGAAAAGCTACAAAGTTAGATATGGATGACAGGGCTAAAATGCTTCAATATTTTACTAGGTAATATACTTCTTTTTTATAGTATATTTTAGTTCTTATGAGTATTTTTAGATGTATTTTGAAAAGAGATTTTTTTCTAAAAATTTTCAGCCATTCAATAATTTCAAAATGTTTTAAACTAATTTTTAATTAATCATAATTAAATCGCAAATCTATTGGCACTGTTTTTTCTCTTACATTCAGAGATTTTTAAATAAACGGTCCTTTACAAACTCTGAAGGCAGAGAGGGACTAATTTTCTAAGATCAGGAAATATGTCATCTACAATACAGAAAACATATTCTTTTAAAACCCTTAAATGTAATATTTCGTGACATAAAGTTTATTTAAGTTGTTTTCTGAAAACGATAGTTTACAAAATTCTGACAAGAAATTTATTTAATAAATATAATTACAAAACAACTTACTCCGTTTTTGTTGTAATTTCCAATCAACTCATAGATGTTGAAAATAAAAAAGTAAAGAAAAGTAAATAATTTAGAACCAACGAAGAACATGGAGCTATACAGATTGAGGAACTTTTCCAGAATAGCTGGAGAATACCTATGTATGGACAGAGGTAAGAAAGTAATGAAAATATTTTGTTTCCTAAAATATGCAGTCTTTAATTGCTAGTTCTCAGATTATTTTTTACTTTTTCATCCTATCAGAGATTATATTATATTCCAGGTTACCGACAGTTATCACAGTTCAGGCTCCAGCTGGGATAGGAAAAAGTTCAATGCTCAAATACATGTGTCTCAAATGGAGCAATCGGTACAGTTTTATTTTAAATAAATTATGTTTTTTAAATCAGTCAGGGTAAAGAATAAGTAACGGCAGAGTCGATAAAGAATGTTTAAGTTAAAAGGTTATAATAGATTTTAAAAAATGAATACAATGTTCAAAAAGGTATTTTTTTCTCCAATTACTGTTTAATCCAACTTTTAAACTTGTTTCTGTCTCCACACTGTATAATTTACTCAACCCCTAACTGTATATAATATCTGTACAGCAAACTATTTATACAATTCATCTCTAGTTCTATGAAATGTCATTTTTCCTAACTGTAAATATATCTTTATCCCTACGTACGTTTATATATATCTCCCTAATTGAGAGTAATATTACAACTTTTACATTTTTTGACATTTTTATTTTTTATTTTTTATAATTACTTGTTTAGGGAACTATGGCTTGAAAATTTTGATTTTCTCATCTTTATTGAATGCAGGTAATGATTATAGATTAAAATTTGTTGAAAAAAGTTACATTGATCCTCCGCTAGTCAATGAGATTAATTTTCGCCTACTTCCAAATCAACATACAAACAAATTACTTTTGACAGTTTAATTTCATTATAAGCATATTTTTTAAAACACATAACATTTTTTAGAACCTTGAACCATATTGGAAGCATGTCAAGCAAAGAGTTTATTTGTAAACTTCTTCACGAGTCAGCAAAAAAAGCAGATCCATCTATAGACGTTTTCAGGTAATTAGAGAGAAAATGAAAAGTCGGGATTAACAGTTTTTGGGGTAAGGAATNGGGGTGATGTTAGCTTCAAGTACATACTTTGTTCATTCATATTTTGTGTGAGAAATGAAAACTCTTTACCCATATTAAAGTTCTTTTTTTAAGTGTGATGGTAACTATCCGACCATAAATATTTAAATAGCAACAACATAAAATCAAACTAAAATTTATTTTATGGGATCTACATTCTTACTCCAATAGTAGAATCATTTCTCGCTTTCCATAAAATAAACATGAAATATATTTTTTTTAGTGAAATTCTTCATTTTGCTGGAGTTGGTCGTCTTCTTTTTTTACTTGACGGTAAAAAAACTCACAAAGTATTTTCAACTCGTGTTTGTTTTAAGAGGGAAACCGCAGACTTCAAAAAAAATCCGTTTTAGGCCTAGATGAGATTACAGATGTGGCAAACTTGACAAATCTGAATCCAAAATACACAGGTATTAGATCACAGAAATATTATTATATTTCCGTACAGGTAAATTATTGAAGTATTTCTTTAAATACATTTGAAAAATGCTGTAATTGTTTTTATTCTGACTAGTTGACGAAGTTCTCACACCTATTGAGCTAACACAATCAATTCTCTGTGGAAGGTTGGCCCCAGGTATACATTTTGGCGAAGAATAATTTTTAAAGCTAAAGATTTAGTTGACGTAAAACTCTTGAATAGTTAAACTTAAATCAATGTATTTCTAGTGTATAAACACCTGAAGATGAATAAACTTTTCCTTCAACCGTTCTGTACCTTTCGTTCTGAGAGAAACAATTTCAATCCTTCATGTTAACTTATAAGTCGCCAACTGGCGCGAAACAGTTTTCATGGTGCATATCTAAAATATCTTCTTAACTCTTACTTCAAATAAACTGTACTACTAATGTGTAATGTATTGTTGTGTAACAGGTGCCCATGTCATTGTAACTTCGAGACCTCACACGCTAACCTATCTACAGTCTAGCCGTTGGTTTAATACGCTCAATAAGAAGATGTTAGCTCTAGATATTCAAGGACTTTCAGGTTAAAAATTTACATATTATTTGGGATTTTTCCCATATCTTCAGTAATTTTTTTGTTTGTTTGATGCAGTTCTTCAGTAATTTGGCAATGCTTCTATTTAGAATTCACAGTTAAACATATTCATTATTCAGCCATACAAACATGTATAGTCAAACCACATGTTTTCTATCCTCAGCCCTTACCATTGATTCTTTCTTTTGGTTTCTTTTGATAAATAAACAAAAATGATAGAAAATCATGACATGATGTGCCAGAATCCAGAGTAGGGTTTTCACGAAATGACCATATTTATTTGCGTAATTTTCGTGCAAATTTTTTTTTGTTCGCAATATCTTTTTAGATAATTTACACAAAACGTAAATTTTTACGCAAAAAAATTATTTTAAGCCATTTTTAACCAAAATTAAGAGTTTCAGTCAAGTTTCAGCACAGAATCAAACAACTGAAGGTTTATAAAAAGGTTTCATACAAACAAAATTTTGATTATGCTACTTTAAATTGGTTGCTTTAAGTTACAAAAACCTCAAATTGAGGAACACAAATTAATAAAATAGAAATTAGAAAATTGAAAATCGAAAATTGAAAATGCATAATTTTTTTAGATGTCTGAATCTTTATGTTGTGGCAACCTTTGATATTTCAAATGCTGACTACTTCTAGTCAAATGCATTTGATTGAAATATCAAAGGGTTATGCCCACTGATATATAGACAACCCTGAGTTATCAAATTTCTATAGAACCTCAACTTTTAAGTGTGACATATACATTTTAAAAATACTACATGTCTGTTTCTAGACTTAAATTTAAAGGAAAAGTAATCAGTTCTTTTTTTAAGCATTGCAATTATATGCCAAAAATTGCAATCTTATAGATAACTAAAGTTTACAGTTTACACCTTAAATCAATCTTTTAATGAAAATATGTTCCGCAAAATTGCGCAAAACAGAATAACGCAAAAGCAGAAAAGTGCAATTTTGCGCGAAATGAAGTTTGAGAACGAAAGAAAAAAATTTAGTTTTCTTTCGCAAAAATTTTGCGAATGGAACCCCTTTTAACTTTCATCATTCATTTTAATTAAGTTTTACAATATTTTTAAATATTTATATGATATCAGATGAAAATATTTTGAGATTTCTATGTTTCTTGTTCTTAATTTTCTTCTCGTACATACATCTTTCAATCAATTTTACATATTTGACAGCAGATGTAGATATTTTGACTTTTCTATATTCCTTGTTCTTCCTTTCTTTTTTTCTTCTCGTTACAACCTCATACAATCAGTAAATTAAAAGATTTTTTGTTAGATATCCTAGCAGTTTGCCAGCTGCCAGTTTTAGAATTATCTGTATCTCTCTGACCTTGGGGGCACGGGGAGGGGGGTGAGAGCGGTCTGTCCCCTTCTAAGGGCTATACGCAACTGGCGAATGGAAACCCTAATCCAGAGTCGTTCAATTTATTATTCTTGGCCCCCACAAAACATTTGTATTTTTCTTATTAATCTGTAATTTCTATTTTTTTGTAGAAGAGGGAGTTTGTGCATTTATTCACAGCTTTGTCGAGAATAAGATTTCAACAGACGATTTTGAGATACCTTGTACCGAGCTCTGTCCCTGCAGGTATAGCTTTTAATGAACTGGGGATGGAATAGAAACTCAAATTCTAAACAATTCTTAGAGGGTTTTCTTTTTTAATCCACCTTTTTATCCACTTTGGCTAAAGATTAACTAAATTAAAGTTTATCCTTTAAGGGTTCATTGGAATATTATCTGAGATATATAAACAAAAATACCAATTTTTTAATGTCTAACTTCAGCAAAAATATATAAATTTGTGTTTTCAAAATTGGATCTTAACTCTGCAAAAATATTTTTCCACAAAATAGACCAAATTATTTCAGAAGTCTACAGCAGCGAGCACTGTCTGATAGATATATATTCTCGCTTGCCAGTAATCCATTCTATCTGTGGCTTCTTTGTACAATTTTCTACGAAGCAGGTTATTTAATATTTGATTACATTATTTAAACAATTATCTACTAAAGATTGACTTTACTATTTTATTAGCACTAGAGCGTTCGTAAGACTTTAGAAGATTTTTTTAAATATTGAAAAAATTATAGATTTTTCTCTTTCAGAATTTATGATATTTTAACTAATTGAGTCCAGCGGATCTTCGTATATTCTAATTTTATGTATTAAATTGTGTGAACGCCATAGATATACTATGTTAATCAAATATTGAATGTAAACGCCATAGATACACTATGTTACTCAAATATTGAATGTAAACGCCATAGATACACTATGTTACTCAAATATTGAATGTAAACGCCATAGATACACTATGTTACTCAAATATTGAATATATAATGTTTTACAGGTGAGGGTTATGTGCCCCGTACACTAACTCAGCTCTACACATGGGTTATTCTTGTATTCTCAAACCAATGGCATGGAAAGGGAGAGATGAAATTAGATATTGAAACAACAGAATTTCTAAAGGTAAAACAAGTAAATAAATAATGTAAAAAAGTGAAATGCAAAACATATTATTTTCACAGAGGTTCCTCTTTGAGGCTTTATAAGAATTAACTCTATAAGCATTTGTGCAGAAAATTGTCCCCCATGTATATTGAATAACCCTGGTTCAAGTTGAACTGAATTCAAAATTATTCAACTTGCTTTTCTTTTTAAAAAAATATGGAAGCACAAAAATGATAAAAAAAACATCAATGGAACTGAGTCTTTGCCGCAGACTCTGATTTTACTAATTAATCCCTTTATCTCTGTGACCCAATGGCGTAGACCTTAGATATTCCAAAATATGAATTATCTTAGATCAAATAAGATAAGTTTTAAATATCTAAGGTTTACACCATCAGGTAGCAAAGATATAGGGATTAGAAAATTTGACTTTGTGGCAAAGACTCAAATCCTTTACATTAAGATAAATTTCAGAAGCGAGTATTTTTATATATATTGTCCATCTTGTGTTCAGGGGTTCTCTAAGCTCTGTTACAACCTGGTTCAGTTTGGAACTATTAAGATGTCTGCATATCTGGGATCTGGTGGAGACACAATTCATTTTCCTGCTTTAGATATTACCTTGGATAGATCTAGGTAGATAAGTTCAAAATATACATAAAATCAAAAATCTTTATTCATAAATTTGAAATGATCTCCTTTTTTAAAATTATTTTTTTAGAAAGGGGTTTTTAAGATATTCATCAATTCATATGATTTGTTTTAATTTGGTCAATTTGATCTAACAGAATTTACTGTCTGTTGAAAAACTCAGTGTCGCATAACTAGATATAAGGTTTCCAATGGAAATAAAAAATCGTTACGTACAATATAAGCCTTTTTTGCGTTTCTTTGCATACCAAAAGCATTTCTCAAACTGCGATTTCAAAGGAATTGCGCGCAAGCAAGCAATGCGAAAATTGCACAAAGTAATTTCAACGCAAAATTTTAATGTATTGTACAATTTTAGCATAACTAATGCAAAGCATATCTCTCCTTTTTTATTTAATTTGTTAATTCACAATATTTCTTATATGTTTAGGGCGCAAACTTACGGTATGATGGTTGTATCTAAAGACCAGGAGGAAGTTGAATGTGAATTTAGACATCTATCTCTAGCAGAATATCTTTCTGCTATTCATATTCATACTACAGGTACAGAAAGCCCCAATAAAATTAATGTCTTCTAGATCCATGCTTGCAACAACTATTTTTAAAGAAATATATTGCCGTGTAGTTTTGGAAGGCTTGCATGAATGCTACAAGAAAGACACATCAAAAGCCCTGTCTGAAGAGAAAAATAAAATAATATCTAATATGCAACCAAATAATTTCCTAATATACAACCAAATAATTTCTAATATGCAACCAAATAATATATAATATGCAACCAAATAATTTCTAATATGCAACCAAATAATATCTAATATGCAACCAAATAATTTCCTAATATACAACCAAATAATATATAATATGCAACCAAATAATTTCCTAATATGCAACCAAATAATTTCCTAATATACAACCAAATAATATATAATATGCAACCAAATAATTTCCTAGTATTCAACCAAATAATATATAATATGCAACCAAAAAATTTCCTAATATACAACCAAATAATTTCTAATATGCAACCAAATAATTTCCTAATATACAACCAAATAATATATAATATGCAACCAAATAATATATAATATGCAACCAAATAATTTCCTAATATACAGCCAAATAATATATAATATGCACCCAAATAATTTCCTAATATACAACCAAAAAATATATGATATGCAACCAAATAATTTCTAATATGCAACCAATTAATTTCTAATATGCAACCAAATAATATCTAATATGCAACCAAATAATTTCTAATATGCAACCGATTAATTTCTAATATGCAACCAAATAATTTCTAATATGCAACCAAATATCTTGACTAGAGTAGAACAGGGACGTATTTATTTCCATCTAAGTTTTCTAGTTATGTTCTGGTATTAATGGAATAAGATCAAAGATCAACAATTTATAGATATCCAGGCCCGTAGCCAGGATTTGACCAGGGGGGGTGCAACCTGATGCGCTGCAGGCGAAAATTTTTTTTGGGGTTTTTAATGATTTTTTAAAACAATGTTCGGTTTGGTTTTACAGTGGTATATGGTTGTTTTTATTACATTGTCAATGCACACTATAAAGGCTAACCTTTTTAACAAGTGTATTTGAGCTTTTAAGGGAGTACTGCTTAACTAACAGAGTCAAGTAATCATTTATTACTTTGACTTTGCAATATGAAAATGATATGATCTTATTTCTTATTCATTTAAAAAAAAGCTTTTCAAGGGTCAAGGGGGTGCTATGGAAACGCCTCACCACGGAAATGCCTCAAAAAAACAGACTCATAAAACATAGCACACCGGTCAAGGGGGGGGGGCTAAAAGTCTGAAAGTGTACAGGAGATTACCATTTCATTTTCATGGGACTCTATGCATATAATTAGTAAATCATACTGTTTTAATTAGACTTAAACAACTATTAAATGACTATGAGTAAATTTTGATGTTGTGTTATATTTAATCAACAGAGTGTACTGATCAACTGTTAGTTAGCCTGCGATAGGTCACAGGAGAGACATGACTCAGGGGATGAGTTGAGAGAGAGTACACAAAAACTCCGTCACACTTTTAATGAGCATAAAGCACAAATAGATTATAATTTGGTTTGGAAATCAATTCTTACTCGGGCTATATAATTTATAACTAGATTTTAGAAACAATTTCTTTTATATGGGACTAGGGGGGGGGTGCAAATTCGTCATTGCACCCCTCTTTCAGAAGAAAGGGGGGTGCACCTGCACCCTTGCACCCCCCCCCTGGCTACGGGCCTGGATATCCTGTAAACCATTTGTTCCTTATTTCTGTGCTGCTCAATTTGTAGTATCTGTAATCTGCGTTGAAGACATATTTCACACGACATACACACCTTTAGTATTTACTAACCTTAACAAAGAAATTATTCCATATTTTAAATTTAATTCAAAATTGAATCAAATATAAAAAATTAGAATTAAAACATTTTTTTATAGGGGAACCACTGCGAGGGTTTGCTAAAGATAGAAAAGAATTGATTTTGCAATATCTTTCTGGACTCGCTTCATCAGCAGTTTCCAACGACCAGAAGGTTGTGGAACACTTTTTAGCGGTGCGTATAATAGTAATAAAAATAACTATAGTAATGTCAATAACAAACCTAATAATAATAATTTAAAAAACAATACTTATCATAATGATAATGAATTTTATTATAGGCCCTCGGTGCACCAAGTTGTCGACGTGACCCCCTGTTCTATCTATCTATCATCCAGAAGATGAGAGGAGAATGGTATAACCAGGAAGGATTACAGAAACAAATGCTGTTTATGAGATGTGTTTACGAAAGTCAGGTAATCAGAGCTCCAGCAAAATAACTTTATATCAATTTCTCATAAATATCTCAGAAGCGGAAAGATCAGGCTTACCACTCTGCAAACTGCAAATTTCATTTATTTCTGAAGGAAGGGGAGTGGGAATATCTAACTTGTAGTATGAAATTATACATTTTCTTATCACTGCTTTGGTCTTCAAACTGAAAATGCCATTTGAATGAGAATGAGCTAAATTTGTATGTAAAACTTCCTTAAAAACTAAGAAATGTTAGATTATCAAATTAACAGTTTGATTATTTTGAAAAGCATTTTCCCAAACGACCATAAGCTAAGAAAAAGTTAGTTTTCTAAAAATTGTATCTTAGACAATCGGTTACTGGGAAAAGAAAATATGATTAAAGATATATAAAGTAAAAATCTTTTTCCTAAGGAAAAAAGCATCAAATGCGTTTGCAGTAAAAAATGCCTAACAACATGTTTTCCATAAAGGTTGATCATCTGACATTGTTTCCGTTTCCTGGACTCAAGATTATAAACATACGAGGAAACGCTCTGCTAACCCTGGATCTAATAATCATCAATCATTTTATTATTAGACTTCAGTCTGATAATAATCTTCTAGAACTTTCTCTCAGGTAAACAATTATTCAATTAAGCACTTTAATACTTGCACTATTTATTAGAATGATTCAATACAAATAGTAAATTAATAAAAAAGGATAAGAATCCTTGTTGAAATATTTAGATTACTAATTATATATGTCTAAAAAATCAAAAACCCATTGCAATATTTGTAGCTGTTTTACGTACATTGATCTTTTGGATTTTATTGAACTTCAACAAGAACCCATCCTTTCTCTGTGTTTTGAATGCGCTGCCGTAATCCAGTACAATTCCAGACTCCTCGTTTCAGTTCATTCTAAACAAAAGTAGAGATGTAGATACTGACAAATGACTTGAGTCTTTGTCACAAACTCAAATTTTGTAATCCTTATATCTTAGCAACTTGATGGTGCAAACCTTTGATATTTCAAACTTAGATTATTTGATCTGCCAGAATTCATAGTTTGATATATCTACGGCATTGGGTTGCAAAGATATAAGGATTAGAAAATTTCAGTTTGTGACAAAGACTCAAATCCTTTAAAAAGTAAAAAGTTGATTTACATAATGAATAGTATTTTATAAAAGCTTTGAGTTTTCGTTTCTTCTTTAAAATAGATTGATAATGTAAGCGCTTGAAAAAAAAACAAGAAAAATTAATCTATTTAATAACTAAGAATATCATTTGGAACCTAATCTTAACAAACATTGTTATATTTAAGTGAAACTGTGTGCTCCCAGTTCAAAGTGGGAAGGTATTGGCGATTTTCAATTTCTTAAAGCCGATAATGGACTGGTTATATTTCCACCTTAGACATTTTACTAAACTTTAAAAACCTCTTATGCGATTTATTCTTAGTGTAAAGATACCTTATTTGTCTGTGAATATTCCGTGTTCTCTTCTAATAGAGCAGTTTTATTAGAATCGTCGCTTTGTGTGCTTTCTTTTACCGAAGAAGTTTCTTCTGAGTTGTCCTTGGATGCATTTTCCTTAGACTGAATTATCTCTTTTTCTTTTGCTTTAGTTTCTGATTCACATTCCTCTAGTTTTGATTCTTTTTGTGTTGAATCTAATGCTACTTCTAATTCGCTACTTTCTAGATCTATTTTCTTTACCGTTACTAATTTTATATTCTCATTTTCTTCTTCATTGACATAAATTCCATTGTTTTCCGGTACTTCTTGATTTTTTCCATTTTCCTCTTCTATTTCTATTTTTTCAATTTTATCTTCTATTTGATTACTTCCAGTTTCTTTTTCTGGGTTTTCCTTTGCTTTGACATTTTCAACATGTTTTTTTAAAAGGCTTCTCATTTTGTCTCGTTTAGAGGTGGGGTTTGACGAAGAACCTTTTCATAATAAGATATATCATTAAAAATGTCCATAAATACATTTAGACAAAATCTAAATAGAAAATCCATTAATATTTTTAAAGAAAAGGGATTTCTGATGTTTCCTGAAAGCTCCCTTGCTTTTTTAAAATCTCTGTCAAATTGTTTAATGTGCATCTAATCATGTGTCAGCGACTTTACCTTTTTCAAACTTCTTCGCAGCTATCTCTATGATTTTAATTTCATGATAATGACCTAAACATATTTTATTTTATAAAATCATGTAAGTTACATTATTCTTTTCTGAAAATTTTTATTTACCGGTATTATTTTTTTCCTCAGTTCTTGCACACACATATCTAAAAAAATAAAAGATTTACGTGAAAAACATAAACTAGAGTAAATCTAAACAACATCTTCTTGAATCTTACATTCTCTTCGGTATATTTTTCTGGAATATGTGTTAAAGATAGCGAATGGGAAAGAACTTGTAATTATAATATAAAGAGTGCATGTGTTGTGTCAAAAATTCAAAAACAATGCTAGAAAGCATTTTTGAGGTTGAAATGTTTAAGAATTTCATGCATATACCAGAACCTATGTGAATGGACAAAATTTTATAAATTGTCTAATTTAGTCTTTACCTGTTCTCTGTTTTAGGTTCAGGTTTAAAATTCCGAGGTGATACTACTTTTGGAGTGTATTTGTATCTTTCTATCGGTTTGTCCAATTTCCTACTACATCTTTGTGGGTATTTGTACCTGCTAACACATAAAAAAAATACTTTTTCAAAAACTATAGAACTATTCTTATTGCTTTTCCAAATTATACCCACTTCTGATCTTTGATTATAATATTCTTCGATTTATCGGAGAGCAAACTGGTTTTAATCAATTCAGCTTTGGGTTCAGGAACTATTTTCCTCAGACTTCTCTCCGAAAACTATAAGTGTAATTTGAATAGTTGGAAATATATTGTACAGAAATGATATTCTCCATTATGCAAGTACATGATGCGGTCTACAGATTAAATAGTTAATTTTTGGCTCAAGAGTTTAATCATGTTTTAAAACAAAAGGGCAAAAAGTAAATGATCTAGAAATTCTAAATCTCTAAATAGTTGTTTAACTAAGATGAAGAATAAGTATTCAGTGTTTAAAATTGTTATTATCATTTAATCATGGAATTACCTCTAAAGTTTGCTGATACAGATTTGGAATATCCAGAGCTGGTCTTTTATAAAGAATCGAATTCTTAACTATATTTTTCCCTTTCCCCATACACAAATCAACTTCCTAGAATGTTTTAACCATACTTCTATATATAAATTTGGCTTGTCTGTTTGTCTGTTTGTCTGTCTGTTTGTATCCAATAAACGTCAAAACGGCTTAACCGATCGGGCCCAAATTTTTTGTGGGACATATAGGGACCCCAGGGAAGGTTTATGAATTGATTGAAATTTTAAAAATTTGTGTTTTAGAGGTTTATAATTTTGTGAAAAAATTTAAATTTTTGAAAATTCCGCGAATTTTTTTTTAAAAATCCGCAAAACTTTTTTAATCTTTGTTTTGAAATGTAAACAAAAAGAACATGTTCACAATTAAAATAGAAGATGGGCGCGAAGCGCCCTAAAAGCCTAGTACTTCAGAAATTTGAAACATAATCTACAAACAATGTTTTCTTCTTTTCAAAAACATTGTTTGGGTGTCTGCCTGTTTGTTTGTATCCAATAAACGTCAAAACGGCTGAACCGATCGGGCCCAAATTTCTTGTGGGACATCACATGACGACAGGGAAGGTTTATGAATGAACAAAATTTTAAAAATTTGTGTTTAAAAGTTTTTATTTTTAAAAAATTTTGAAAAAGCGCAAAACAAATATTATGAAATCCGCAAACTTTTTTTGTTTTTGTTTTATACTGTACAAAGAGAAGATGTTCAGAGACAAAGCCACAATTAAAAGTTGAAATAGAAGATGGGCGCGAAGCGCCCTAAAAGCCTAGTACTTCAGAAATTTGAAACATAATCTACAAACAATGTTTTCTTCTTTTCAAAAACATTGTTACATTTGCAAGGAATTTATTTATAACTTTGACAAATTGGCTATTATAAAAATATGTTAGTTTCTTTATTTTACAGATAAAATATCTTGGTTTCTTTATTTTACAGATAAAATATCTTGGTTTCTTTATTTTACAGATAAAATATCTTGGTTTCTTTATTTTACAGATAAAAACTTTTTAGTAAAAATATACCTTTGGTAAGGATTTGAATTCCCAGACTTTCTTTCGAAACACTTTTGGACTTAGAGCAATATAATTGCTAGCTTCAGTCGGTTCCTTAGATAAGGGACTACTTGCAAAATTTCATGTGACCATCCATTTATAGACTGGATTGTCCGATTCACAACAGTAACCTTAAATCCTTTTACTGATCAAGGATTTCGGACTTATCCTATTGATAGACAGAAATGCTTGTAATTGTAAAATACTTGATTTGCAGGCTGTGTTATATTTGATAACTATTTATATTTACTTTCTAGAAGTCATAGAAAACAAATATAAAAATTCCAATTTTGTGAAACCGCTTGGAACATAGAATTTTCGATATTTTAGAGGTATACAATAAAAATGCGTAAACTTCTGTTTTCAGAAAATTCAAACAATATTTTACAGCTTAACACAAAACGTTCTCTGGCCTTGGTGATCAGCTGAAGGTTTAAAGGGTATCGTTATAAATCGAGCATTGCTATCTTTAAATGCAGTGCCACTTCAATCTCAGCTAACAGTCCCTTTAAAAGTAATCGCTATGACTAGTCAATACTTTTTAATTTAACGAATAATCTTAAACATTACATAAAAAAAAAATTTATAAAGATTCTTTATTTATTTAATAAAAAATCATTTAGGTTATGATAGTTACAAGATTTAAAATGCATACTTACCATCGATATTAATTCTGGTTCCATTTTGACATTTCGATTTTCTTGAATAATTGGTTCAGATTTTTGTTCTTCATTTTTATCTTGCCTCTCTTTCTTCTTTCTTAATTTGGGCAAAACAGGTAGTTTTCTTTTAGTTTTCTCATATGGTATTTTAGATTTCTTGGGTTTTCAAATTTTGTGTTTCAGCAAAAAAATAAATTAATTCTTAAACTATTCTATTTAAAGAATGAGTTACAAGAAAATTAATATATTAATAAAGAAATTACATTTTAGTTAAGTAATTAGGAATTTTTTCGAAAGGGAAGGAACCATCGATCATAAGATGCATGTTTAATGAAAATGTAGAGTGAAATCACTCAGTAAAATAAAGTAAAACACAAAATCTAATGCCTTAATGTCTCTTTCTACAAAACCTCTAGTAAAGCTTAAATAAAAAATAATTATTTTAAAATATTTTTAGGGGTCGGGTAATTTGAGGTCCTATATAAATTTAAACAAACGTTAAGTAAAAATGGTAGAAGCTGTTCAACAAAAAGAGAGAATTTATCTGATTTGCATATTGATAAAGATATAATTGCATGTTCTATAAAAGCAACATATTTTTAAAACTTGTAGTTAAAATATCTTTAAACTAAATGTATATATGAACTTACATGAACATGCTTGATATTTCATTTCCTCTTGAAAAAGACATTTTATTTCAGAAAAAGAACTTGAAGTGTCTCAAATTAAATTCTATGTCATGTCAGATATATTAGATTAAAGGTACTGAGGTTCAATGATTAGTTTTTATCATGATTTAAGAAATTCAGGGAAACACATTCCGAACATGAAAAAAACATGGAAATTCAAATAACAGTTTTTTTCCGTTTTCTAGAGCTTTTTGGAACTCGATAAAATGAATTGTAACTTGTAAATTTTCGAACTGATAAGTCAGAAATAATTTTTATTTCCCCACGTTCCATAATCTTCTTATTGTTTCGATGGAGAATATTATGTTTATACAATTATTACATGATATTGTATATTATTATCTATATTTCAGAGACCAACTGCTTGAACCTAGTGGACTGCGTGCTATTCTGCCCTGCTTTCATCTCGTTCGAACAATTCGTCTGAATGGGTCTCGCTTTGATAATTTTTGTGTCAAGAAACTTATTGATATTGCGACAGAGGTAGTTTTTTTTTTGTTTTTGATAAATAATGAAAACGAATATTTTATTTAGTAAATGCTTAACCTTGATTATTGATACTGTAGGTTCGTGGAAATCTGAGAGAATTGTATGTTCATGAAATGAGCAAAAAGGTATCTAATATCTATTCTAACAAAATTATCAAAATTAACTAGAAAAGGGTTCTGAATTAGGAAATAACAATTTATTTTTTTTTCGTATCCAAATCAATTGATATGTACTTTTTACTTAGTAATCTCTTAAAATTTTAGATTGACGAAGACGCAGTTGAACAATTGAAGACAACTTGTAAATCCAGAGGAATTAAAACTAATGTATAATCTTACATTGTGATTTTTTTCACTGACATTTTTATGTTGGTTAAGTTCAAAATATTTAATTAATTAATTTCTAGAATTTTATCCTTCTTTTATCATTTTAATTTTGAAGATGTAGATGCATGGCAGTATTTTAAAATGCTGCAATGAAAAAACACAAAATATTTTTTTAATAGCTACTGGAATTACTGATTTTTCAATTTACAAAAATGCCAGTAAATAATATCACACAATACTTGGGTGCCAATTTTTCTACATTTTGATAGATGAATTATTCTACACATGTATCACATGCTCATTTATTAATAAATATATAGCTTGCTTCTAATCTCTCACTGTACAAAATTAAAAATAAATGTTTTTTAGTAAATTACAATGCATTGTTTCTGATAATTGTTAAGGTTCAAGTGAAAATAAGTATCAACTTTATTGAAATATGTTAAAATTATCAAAATAACAAAAAAAATATCATACTGAACGATATTATTCAAACTTATATGATATTATATTAAGCTACTTTTTGCAGCACTCTCCAAAAAATGCTATGGAATTTAATTATGTGTAATTCCGTTTTCAGCAAACAGACACACTTTTAATCTATAAATAGAATATGTTTGGCTTCTTTAGAATTTGCAAACATTTTGACTTTTCATCTATATGATAAAATGATGGAATCGATTAAATTTGAATCTAAATCAATAAAATTAAAATTAAAATAATAGATTTAGATTAGACTTTACATGTTAAAAGGAAAATAATAGATTTAGATTAGACTTTACATGTTAAAAGGAAAATAAACCTTGTATGAATGTCTATCCATAGAAAAATAAACAAACAATATTTCATTGGATTGAATTTAAAGTTCTTTAAAGAGAAGAGAAGAGCTTTAAACACATTTATGTCTATATCGTTTCATATCGGAGCAGTTGCAATCCTTCATTTTTTGACTTAGCCTTATATTCAGTTATCCTGTAGTAAGCTTTAAAATAATCTATACAGGTCTTTCAATCCGTATTCTGGCATAGTTGTCAAGGTGAAGAATATCTTTAGTTTCCTGCCATGATCCAAACCTTTGAGTAATCCAACCTTCTATCAGTATTCTAGGACCAGTAAATAATGACGATGTCTTGGTGCTGATTCCCAGGCGAGCAACTAGGGGGGGGGGCAAGGGGGGCATGATTAAGGGGGGCATGGTCCTCCCTTAAGAAGGCTTGCCCCCCTCTAACAAAATGTCTAGTTGCGCGCCTGCTGATTCTCCAGGTGTGAAAGCAGGAGGCAAGACGAGCTGTATGATCTGTTGAATTCATGAATCTTGAAGGTTAAAGAGATCAACAGGTTTTAATGATCATTTACGATCTTTTGATGTCCATCATTAATGACGATAATCTTGGGAGAATAAGGCAAGGTTGCCGCCCAAAATTTCCCTTGATATAGATCTCCAGACCTGGCAGAGATTGATCAAATGTTGAATAGTTTCTAATATTTCATGATCTGTGGCATAAGTAACTAATTAATTTATCCGACTTTCAAAATTTCAGAAGATCGAATTAGATTTGCTTATCACTGAAATATCAAATTCACGAGGTCTAAATATCAGAGAAAAAAACGCTGAAAAAATATGGTTTTATTGATATAGTTTAGATATAGGAGTTTTGAATTCAAAAGGTTGGAAACTTGAAATCTATGTACTAATTGAACATATTTTTACAAATTCGATCATGTTTGTAATAAAAACTGGTTTGTAGAAGTACCCAAATTTCATCCTTTTAAATCTCTAAAATTGTACATATTTTGTAAATTCTAATCTTTTGTTGATCTTAACGATGTAATAAGACTACGCTTCGTTTAATGACTCTTGAATCATGTACAGTTCAAATTGTTTATTTTTTATCTTAAAAAAGTCCAACGGACAATAATTGCACAACAACAATTGAAGTATGTAAAGAAATTCAGTCTTTGCCACAAACTCAAAGTTTATAATCCCATAAAAATATACAGACCAAAGTATTGCAATGATTACATCACGTTGGAATCTTCAAACCCAAGAGAATGATGTCAAACTTTATTTAGGTAAAAAATCTCTTCATGTCTCCGTAATGTTTGGCTAACCTTCGCGATAAAAATAAATAGCAAAATATTTGGCATACCTCTGCCTGTAATTTCCCCCATGAAATCAACTAGAAAAAGGACGAGGATTTCGTGGTGACTAGGACCAGAAAATAAGGAGAATGTGGCTTACTCGAGAAATTGCTGTGGTTGGCCATCCTTCCCTCGTTTGTCTGTCTGTTTGTTTGTTTTTTCTTCGTTTATTTTTTAATGTTTCCCACAACTTTAAACTTATTTTTTCTCAGCCAAATCATTAAATATAACATTCACGAACTATTTTCAAGATAGAAAAGCCAACTTCAGCCTTCAGATTTTCATAGTTAACCCTATCCTGGTTGGGCACTAATGTAATCAAGGCCTGCTCCTTAAAAAAACAAGACCTCTAACTTTAATGGTTATGGGGTGCAAATGATAATTTTAAATAAGTTCAAAAAGTATGTCGGATAATGTTTTAAAATAATTATTTTTAATTTTGAAAAATATTAACATATGACAAATATTATTTCATTTTTCAAGGGCTTTTCAAATATATAAATGTTTGCCCTGTAGCTTAATTAATAAAAAGTTATAAAGCATTTCTGATCTTTTAGAAACCTTTCCCCGGTTTTTAAGCATTTCTCATTTGCCAAAAAATTTCACAACTATGATTTTGAAAAAGTGAAAAAGTTTTAATCCAAGACGTTTTTAAGTTATTTAGAAAAAATCACAGTGCGTAAAGCTTTTGTAAATGATGCTGAATTAAAAAATCTAGGCAGGGGGGGGGGAATTTTTACAAAAAGTCGATATTGAATTGCAGATATTGTTACAGAGAGGGAGTGAACCCCCGGATTCCATGAGCCTCCGCTATGCAGACACGAGCCTCCAAGATGTGCTAGACTGACCGAACCTCCACTATGCAGACCAAGCCTCTGCTATGCATGGACCATGGCTCCACGATGCAGTAAACGAGCCTCCACCAAACAGCACAGCTTTTTTAAAATCTTGGTTTGTATATATAATGAAAAATGTTAACATTTTTTTTTTGACTTCGTGGCATAAGAGTTTTACTAAAGATTAGAGTTATTTATTGATTGTCATTATTAAAAACATATATGGACTCATAAAGTGGTTTATAAGATTTATACTAAAACTTTAAACATTTCCTAAGCAGAAAGAAAGATATTTGGAGAAATGTTTCTGGAGTAAAGGAATTGAGTCTTTGTCACAAACTCTGATTTTCTAATCCCTATATCTTAAGATCCCAATGTCGCAGACCTTAGATATTTCAAACTTTGGATTCTGCTAGAACAAAAGTTTGAAATATCAAAGGTTTACACCTTTAGGTTGCAAATATATTGGCATTAGCAAATATGATTTTGTGGATAAGATTCAATTCCTTTAGTTTGTTTTGTTGTAATCTTTGATTTAAACAATACCTTTTTTTGAAAAATGTTAAAAATGTTTAATATTTTATTTACCACTTTATTAATCATAATTAGGCACTCTTTTTGCTAATTGATAAATAGTTCTCATATTTGAGAAACCTCATAAATATGGGAGGCTCGTTTCTGCAAAACGGAGGCTAATGGCGTCCTTGGGTACCTTGTCAGGTAGAAGAATAGAAAAGGGAATTATTCATGTTTTATCAATAGTTCAATTCATCTTTCATGGTTCCCTTTCACACATTTCTTAGTAGCACACGTGAAAGAATTGTACACTGTACACTGTACAATACTAATAACAATTGATTTTTATGAAGATTAGAACAATATAAAAATGTCGTCATCTTACAAAGTGGCGTTTCTGCCCATGAGAGAAGGAACTCGCACCAGGTAATTCATGTGATATATACCCAGGCGGGCGGAGGGAGTAGGGACAACAAGGTGGGATGAGATCTAGGTGGAGTTTTTTTTCGTGGAATTTTTTCGTGTTATGTCTGTAATGTTATTAATCTATGGATAAGTTTATAATTGAATAAGGCCCACTTGACGGAAAAATCAGATACAATGTGTCTCAGATCAAATGAAATCGTGCAAGATTTTTTTAATAAAAAGAAAATGCAACAAGATTGAAACATTTTTAAGCACTTCATAGAGCTAATTGCGGATGCTTGTTATTGATCATTCTGTTTGTATTTTGGAGTTAACACCGTTGAAAAATGTCCAATTTAATATGGGGCGTTCTTTAGGTTATATGTAATATAAATGTAATACTGAGAAAATGTTTTCAACAAAAGTTTTGAAAAACTTTAAGGTTTACGATTGGGCACAAAGATCCTTTAAATAACGAAAGGTTTTCTGAAAATTATCGCGAAGATCCGTTAACGAACGGGAAGAGCCACTTGTTTAGTTCTTTAACTGAACTGGAATTTAAAGAATTTGAGCGGCGGTTTAAATTTAAGCCGCGGCTTAAATATGGTTGGTTCCACTTAAAAATGTATCAAATGTTTCAAGATTTAAGCCGGCGCTTAATTTAAACCGGGTTTTGGCTAAAATTCTTTAAATTCCATCTCTGATTAATTTAATTCCCTTTTGATATCCTGTGATGCTCATAATAACTTTAATTGAGGGATTAAGCATTAATCGTCGATTCAAAAGTACTCACATTGGATATCAAGATATGAGTGTTCAATTTAACACAAAAGATCCGATCTCTGAACGGATTAAAAAAAAACGTGCCCAGCCATTAAATGTTTCATATTCTTTAAGATAGTAAACATTAACTCGTAAACAGCCGCAAAGGATTAGACTTCAGAGATGATTGTGTACAAGTTACAACCTTTTCCCTTATATTTATGATTCCCTGAAACTGAAGACTTTTTTTTGCCTGATAATTGATAAAGAAGACTTCAAGGCAGAAGACTTAATTTAACCTCAGAATCGTCAAATTAAAATTTTTTAGGAGGTGTCGTCTTTATTTACTCTCAACCTTCGTGGGTAACCCTGTACATTGATCATGATAAATGTATTTAGAGTTTGGAAAGAAGGATTTGACCAGAGGGTTGGAAGAAAACAGGACGGATTTAAGTATGCATTGCTAAATAAACATATTCTAAACAAGATGTTTCTTCTTAAATTATGTTTTTTTGTAATCTTTAGACATCAAAAAATAGAGTGGGACATAGAGACAGAGAGAATGGAAGAAAAAAAGTTTCTGGATGATGATAAAAAGTTAGTATTAGTTAGTATAAGTTTATAAGTTTATTCTAAATAAACAGGAATAATATCAATTGATGGAAAACTTAAAAGTCGTCTTTGACCTTAGAAAAAAGTTTGGTCGAACCTAATTTTAGCAATGTTCATATCCCAAGTAATTATTAAAGCAAATATTTGGCAAAACACATTTTTGGAAATTGCCGGACAAAATATTTCCTAAATTAAGTTGCCGATAATTAATGACGACTTTTAGGTTATAACTCAATTGCATGATATCATTCCAGTTTATTAGAATAGCACTGAATCAAGAACACTTTTAAATTCTTTTACTGAACTGGTACAGCGCTTGTTAATGAATGATTCTTGATCATGGAGAAATGAAGTTGGGTTTGGTTCTAATTGTAATGCACTCCATACTTCTAAATTCTAATAGAGCTAGACTTAATTTTATAGAAAATTCCCTTCTTCCCTTAACACGCTCTTAAAGGGATTGTCTGGCTAGTCATGGTAGTTGAGCTGAGAATGCATTATTGTAAGACATGCTTAGGATTCTTTGAGACCTATGACACATTTTTCGGTGCATAATTGTTCAATAAGGGCGCAAATTAAACCATCAATCATCCTGGATTGTTTATTCTGTTTGTTTTAAATTATTCAATAAGGACGAAGAAAAATGTTACTCAAATTCTACAGCTACTTAATTAGTTGTTTAGGAACAGGTTAATAAACTGAAAATTAGCTGTTTTAATCGAAAATAAGGAATCTTATTCAGTTCTTGGTTTCTGTTTAAATTGTCACAATCTTCACAATCATTTATCGTAGATTTGAATGAAATTTTTAATCAAAAGAAACACACTTTGTTAAGGTTTGAATTCCTAGTTTTACCAACCACCAGACTTGAGAAGAAAAGAAAGATTCTTGAGAGAACTTATGAGAAGGTTGAGATTAAAAACAGAAAAAAATCTATAGGTATATTTTGAAGTTTATAATTCCAAATACATTTCGGTAAAGTTACAAACATGCCGCATGTCTCAACATCCTAATTATTTTAAAATACTTTAATTCCCAAAACTCTGATCGTTGTGTTTAGACAAGTTTAGAAAGCAGTTGTCGGCTGAAAATGCTGTAGAAATTGCATTGAAAAATCAGGTGATTTCTTTCAATATTTAACTGTGAACTAGTGTTTTCATTTTTTTTTAAATGGATGATTTTTTTTAAATGTTGAGCGTTTAAATATATTTTAGAATGAATATGAGAAGAACAAAGCTAGAAATTATAAAACAAATATTCAATTTCCAACACCATTATCAACAGTGCGAAAAAGGTAGTACTTACTTCTTACGCGTGTACCAATTAAAGTGAAAATTCATGCAACTTAAAGTCACAAATGAATGCAATCTTTGCACGAAAATTCCACGTAACAGAATTTTGACTGACCCATCTAATTTCAATCAATATTCTTAAATTACAATTGTATATCAATTGTTCAAGAAATTACAGAATCTGTGTAAAAATTAAACTATTTGTTATTAATATTCAATATAGATTTTATTTAAGAAAATATATTCTATATTCAGAGTATTCTCTGGAAAGTGTGAAAGTAGACAACAACCTGCTGCTGGGGCATTAAGGATAAAATCTGGCTGCAGGTAAAGTGTTACTCTTTGACAAAATATTTCCCTTCTTGTAAGGTTAATATATTTCTGAGAAGTAAAATATCCTCGTTGAAAGGAAGTGGATATTTATCATTTACAAACATGCTCATATGAAATGTACAATTGTTGTCGCAAAGGAACTTAATGTTAATGGTTGACAACAATGTACAGATCGAATGAAAAGTAGATTAAGAAGAAGAAGTGTTTGAGATTCTTATAATTGTTCAAATCTAGGGAAGAACCCGAGTATAAGTTTGGGAAGGAAGAAAACAAATTTATAAACAGGTAAACTAACATATCACGGCATTCATGATTTTTTTGCTATTTTACTTTTCTGTCCCTTGGGACGTATATGTTCTAATTTTTTTTCCTGGATTATCAGAAAAGAATTAAAATAAAACTATTCGAAATTTAGTTTAATAACAATATCTGATTTAGGACTCTTAATAATCAACTTTCTGACTTTTAAGCTGAAAAAGTATTGCGAGCTATTAAAAAAGATTCGAAAATTATGTTTAACCCTATCCCCGCTGGGGTACTTGAAAACCAGGATACAGGGGGTCAAATTGACCCCCCCCCAGCGGGAATAGGGTTAATAGCAATATCTGAAATAGGACTTTGGACCTTCCAGCAGATGTATTGGAAAAAATGAAGAATTTGTCAACGTAGGAATATCATATTGCACAGTCACACAGGTATAATTATAAATGGAGTCGAATTCCTTATGTTAATGTGTCGTATAGCTTTATCAAAGTACGACCCAAAGAACTTTAAATCTACCGTAAGCTTGAAAATTGTTTTTTTTGCCTAAAATGCTGTCTTTTAATGTTATATGTAAAAGATAAGTTTGCACACAATGAAAGAAAAACAAATTAAGCCACAAACTGAAATTTATATCGTCCATATCTTTGAAACCTTATTGCGTAATTCTGTGATATTCTAAATTTTGATTATTTGATCTAACAGAAATCATAGCTTGAAATATCTAAGGTCTACGACATTTGATTGCAAAGGTATAAGAATCGAAAAATCAGAGTTTGTGGCAAAGACTCAATCCTAAAAAAAAATTGTTGAGAACCAAGAATTTAAGAACACCCCAATCTAAACACATTTTATTAAAAACGTTGAAAATAACATTTCCTTTCGCTGAACTGTGTTTGTGAAATTTTAACTCAAGACTGAAAAAACAAGACATCCATTACGACTAAATGACATAAATTTATTCAGAGGAACCAGAATGTTTTCACAGAGCTGATACCTATATGGAAACTTCCTGACTTATTAGTTATTTGAATATATATGCTAATTGTGGCCGTTTTGTATAAAAAAAGTCAGTTTTTCACTTAAAAATGAGAAAAAAGAAACGTAAATAACTTTGTGGATCAATTTTCAATTTGCAACCTGATAATGAAAAATTGAGTGTCTTTACTTGAAAAATGGAAATTATGAAATTTGACAAACTCTCGATAAATATAGAATTACAAAACATTTAAACCCGTTTTTTTAAAGGTTGAAAAGAATTAATACATATTACAATCTTTATAAATAATTTCTGACTATTTGTATGTTGTATAGTACATCTAAAAATTATTTCTTTGCTTTTCTATACAGTTTTAAACATCAAATTCAATATTTTGATATTCTTGAAACAAAACTGTGCTTACAACTCTGTGACTACAGAATAATTCTCTTCTCTTAGTTCCAATATATCTGTTTGTCTGAAATGTGTCTTATTCTTGTAAATTTAAAATCAGTTTAAAAAACAAGTATTCCTGCAATAAGAAATATTAATTACATTTACATTCAATATATTTATATTTCTTGTCAGTAAATTTTTGAATTCATTTCATTTCAATAAACAACAAGTCGTACAACAGCCACAAAAAGATAGGTACTTGATCATCAAGCTCAAACTACTTCAGGAATCTCTATTTTATCAGCCTTTGAAAGTCTCTGAAGCAGGTTTGGTTGAAAATGTTCCAGATTCGGATTTTTTAATTGTTTACAGGCCATCAACCAACTTCTCCTTCTGCTTGAAGATATTCTTGAGCTCTCCAAGTGTAGACTCCATCTTCTCCAATGAGAATTGGTTTTCTCCTTCAGCAGATTTATCCTTGGCAACCCATTGGTTCAGTTCAGTAACAGTGTTATCCAGTAGAGTCCATTCCTTGAGAAGCGTATCAACCTTAGCAACCCAGCTATCAGAGACTGCTTTCACTTTGTCAAATCGCTCCTTGAGAGCGGCTACTTCCTTATCAGCTTCACCATGAGTTGTCATCTTCTTGGCAGCAGCATCAGCAGCCATCAAAACCTTCAAGTAGTTATCACAGCTCTTGGCAAATCCATTAACCTTTTCATTCAAAGCCTTGACCTCATCCAAGTTGGATGGTTTAGATAGTCCTTCGATGCAAGCTTTTTCCGATGTTCCCAACCAAGGAGTGAACTCCTTGATTCCAGTTCTGTACTCGGCCCAAAACTTGACATCCTCAGAATATTTATCACACTCTGCTTTAGTTTTAGCTTGAAGGTCTGTAACATACTTTGTAATTCTGGTGAGCTCATCCTTGAAGTCCTGAGCATCTTGGGGAACCTTGTCACCTTTAAAGTAAAAAATAATAGAATTTGTTTTGCTATAGAAAACAGTTAAAAGAATAATACAATTTAGAACAGGTTTCTCTTCAGGTGTTCGTTTGGAATTTGAAATAAAAGAAAATTTGCCAAATTAGATACTAATCCGTCAAAAAAAAATGTCAGGATATCTAAAGTTTCTAAACACATTAAATTTTTTTGTCAAAAAGTTATCAACATGGGCAACTAAAAATCACTGGCTTATGCTGCAGAGACAATTAAGGAGAGTGTGAGAATTAATGACTTCTTATTATAGAAAAATGACGAAATCTTCCTTATTGCTACTTGGATAGGTATTTGAAGGGTATCCTTGTGAATCAGACTTGTCAGTCTTTAAATGGAGGTCACATGAAATTACGACATCAGTCTCTTTAATCATTAACTTAAATGCCATTGAATTTAGCTTGTCAGAATTTAGTATTTAGACAGATCATTTGTATTTGATTTGAAAATATGCTTGGTGGTTTTGGATCATTAAAATTCAATTTTATGTAGTGAGAAAATTGGCTTCTTTTAATTTCCAGACTTTGATTATTTGAATATTTTAGGTTTTTAATTGAAAACGAAATACCTTGAGGAAGGAGTTCCTTTTCAGTTTCAGCATTCTTCACCAAAATTTCACATTTGGCAGCAATATCTTCCTGAAGATCCATAGTTCTTGCAACTCTGTCTTCTGGAAGCATATTTCCGCTTGAATTTCTAATATCATCGAGTTCAGAAGTTGCCTTGTCCTTCCATGCATCAATGGCTTTCAAAGAGCTGTCAAAGTTTTTGAGCTCAGTGCAAAATTCACCTAGTTTGTCAACCTTATCCTTGAATCTACCATTGACTTCAAGCTTTTCACTTACTGCCTTGATTTCCTTCTCAACTATTTTCTTCTTGTCATCAGGCAAGGTGATGCACATGCATTTAAAATTGGCATTAATGGATTCAAAGAGCTTGTTAATTGTGTTATTTGAGCCGTTGTAAATATCTTGCCTTTTTTTCAAATCGTCCAGGGCAGATTGAAGATTAAATCTTTTCTTAACTCTCTTGATTTCCTCTTCAGCCTTTTCAAACTCAGCAGCAATGGATTCATTGTTCTCGGCATATCCAACCCATGCATCTTTTGTTTCTTGGAGAAGCTTGAGTCTGTCTTGTGCCTTTTGTTTTGTATCATCCCAACCAATTTCAATTCTCTGTACATGACCTTCAAGAAATCTAGGTTTGTCAGGGTGTTCAAGAATCTTCTTGCCTTTGTCGATAAGATCCTTTACAACACCTCTTTTAGTCTCAAGCTGTACAAGTGACTTCTCCTGCCTTTCAATGAGTTCATCAACATTCTCAACACATGACGGGGCAATGTCTCTGGTTGAAGACATCATAATACCATCAAGGAATTCAATATGGGGCTTAAGTTCATCACCATATGCATAGCATTTCCAGTATAGATCTACCATAACTTGGGTTTTTGTTACAGTAGGAATGAGCTCTTCGTGCTTTTTTATTGTAATATCTAGCTTTTCTGTTTCGTTCTTTTTTTGGTCTTTTGCTCTCTCAGCCATTAGAATTTCAAGAATTTGAGCCAACCATTTCTTTACTTCTGCCCTCTCCAAATCTTTGCAAAGAGCCTATCCATCAGATTATTAATTGTACAGCAGATTTAAGCGTGGAGTAATTACTCAGGTATACACATATTTTTTCGATTATATCTATGGGAAAGAATATTTTAAATTGTATTAAATGTTTGAAAATATATTTACCTGATTTGAATAGACATTTTTGTGTTATTAAGTTACCTGCAAACAGCAAAGCAATGCATAGCTGAATGATACTGATACCTGTTTTGTTTGAAAAACATTGACGGACAAAAAACATACACAAATTTATTTTATGAGGGTTAAATACAACAAAGCCATAAGAGTGTGGTTATAAATGATTAGTCTTCTTTAATTTCAGAAATTTCCATGCTTGGCCATTTTGCGCGTTATGCCTGGAGCATAGTAATTTCATTTCTATTTTTTTAAAGAGAGACATCAGCCAGGTATAATTTTAAAAAGTCATTCATGTCAAATAAGACAGAGCAAAGGTCTTTCAAATTATTTACAGTCCTTCAACCAATTTCTCTTTTTCTTTGAAGATGTTCTTGAGTTCTCCAAGGGTAGACTCCATCTTCTCCAATGAGAACTGGTTTTCACCCTCAGCTGTTTTATCCTTTGCAACCCAAGCATTTAGTTCGGATACAGTGTTATCCAACAACTGCCATTCCTTGACAAGTGTGTCAACCTTCTTAACCCAATCATCTGCAATAGCCTTAACTTTCATGTACCTCTCCTTGAGTGCAGACACTTCAATATCTGCCTCCTTATGAGTTGTCATCTTCTTTGCAGCTGAATCAGCAGCTTCCAAAACCTTAAGGTGGTTAACACATGCTTTCTCAAATCCATGAACTTTCTCTGCCAAAGCTGAGGCTTCTCCAAGGTTTGATGGTTTAGTAAGTCCTTCAGTAGAAGATGATTCTGCCTTGATAAGCCAAGGAGTAAATTCCTTGATTCCAGTTCTATATTCAGCCCAAAATTTAACATCTTCCGAGTACTTGTCACATTCACTTCTTGTTTTAGCTTGGAGCTCAGTCACATACTTTGTTATTCTTCCTAGTTCATCCTTAAAGTCTTGAGCATCCTGTGGAACTTTTTCTCCTATTAATATATAAATTGTAAAATGAAAAAGTTAAAACTTGTATAAGAAAGGAATTGAGTCTTTCCCACAAACTAAAATTTTCTATTGCCAATATTTTTGCAACCTGAACATGTAAACCTTTCATATTTCAAACTTAGATCATTCAATTAACCAATACCATAGTTTGAAATATCTAAAGTCTACGACATTGGGTTGTTAAGATATAGAAATTAGAAAATCAGAGTTTGTGGCAAAGGATCAATTCCTTTGTATGACTTGATATTAACCTTGGGGAAGAAGAGCCAACTCTGATTCAGCGTTCTGTTTGATAATTTCCATCTTGGCAGCAATATCTTCTTGGAGATCCATTGTTCGTGCAACTCTGTCTTCTGGGGCCATTTTGTCGCAAGAATTTTTAATATCATCCAGTTCTTTAGTTGCTCCAAGCATCCAAGAATCAATGGATTTCAGTGAAACATCAAAGTTCTTCAAAGAATTACAGAACTCATCAATCTTTGTGACCTTTTCTTCAAATTGAGAAACAACAGTCAGCTTCTCACTAAGTGCTTTTACTTCCTTTTCAATAAGTTTCTTCTTATCATCAGGAATAGTTAAGGACATGACATCAATATTGTGCTTGATTTGGTTAAAAAGACCCATCACACTGTCTCTTGTAGCATTGAAAATTTCCTGTCTCTTAGCAAGATCCTCAAATGCAGATTGAAGATTGAACCTTTTCTTAATTTTCTTGATTTCCTCAAGACCTTTGTCAATTTCTACAAGAATTGTGTCATTATTCTCAGCATATCCAACCCAGGCTTCCTTGGTTTCCTGTAGCAACTTAAGTCTGTCCTGAGCCTTCTGCTTGGTGTCATCCCATCCTACCTCAATTCTCTGGACATGTCCTTCTAAAAACTTTGGCTTATCAGGATTTTCCAAAATCTTTCTTCCTTTTTCTATAAGATCTTTCACAACCCCGCGCCTTGTCTCAAGTTGAACAAGTGACTTCTCCTGCCTCTCAATGAGTTCATCAACATTCTCTACACAAGATGGAGCAATCTCTCGAGTAGAAGAGAGCATTATTCCATCAAGGAATTCAATATGAGGCTTTAACTCATCTCCATAGGCATAACATTTCCAGTAAAGATCTACCATAACCTGAGTTTTCATTACAGTTGGGATCAGCTCTTCATGTTTCTTTATGAGTGCATCCAGCTGTTCAAATTCGTTTTTTTTCTGATCTTTTGCCCTTTCAGCCATAAGAATTTCTAGAATTTGGGCCAACCACTTCTTAACTTCAGCTCGCTCTAAATCTTTGCAGAGAGCCTGGACATACAATAAGCGGTTTCAGAAACATAAACAAAAATCTGTTAGGTTATAGTCACTAAAACAATATTAAACACAAGGTTAGAAAGAATTTAATTAAAGTAAAGATAAAATTAGTAAGTTGGAAGTAAGTAATTATCAGATAATTACTGAAAGGGGTTTACAGGGAATCACACAACCTTTTAATAGTATACACCTTGTATTTCACTTTTTTTATTGCATCTTAAAGCCACTAAAATTAATGTAATTTCAAAACATAAAGTAAATCATAAAAATTTAAAATCTGCATATGAGTTCAATCAGCCTCTTCTTGCATCATATAATAATTGCAGCCTACAGATTCTCGACAAGTTTTTCTTTCTGTTTAAAGATATTTTTAAGTTCGCCAAGTGTGGACTCCATTTTCTCCAATGAAAACTGGTTTTCCCCATCAGCTGTTTTATCCTTGGCAACCCATGCATTCAGTTCAGATACAGTGTTATCTAGCAGTTTCCATTCTTTCACAAGTGTGTCAACCTTTTTCATCCATTCATCAGATACAGCTTTGACTTTGTCATACCTTAACTTCAATTTGGCCACTTCCTCGTCAGACTCTTTATGAGATGTCATCTTTTGAGCAGCTTCATTGGCAGCATTCAGCAGTTTTAAGTGACTCTCACAACTATTGGTAAATGTAGAAGATTTCTGATACAATGCTTCTGCTTCAGTTAAGTTAGTAGGTTTGACCAATCCTGAAGTTGATGCTTTTTCGGCTTGTTCCAGCCAAGGAACAAATTCCTTAATACCTGTTCTATACTCTGCCCAATACTTAACATCCTCAGAGTAGCTGTTGCATTCTTTTATAGTTTTTTCTTTTAAGTCAAGAACATATTTCTTTATTCTGTTAAGCTCATCCTTAAAATCTTGAGCATCTTGAGGGACCTTGTCTCCTTAAAAAATTAAACATTTTTAATCCCTTTCTAAATTTGAAACTTAATTTTCTCATATTTGGTTTTGAAATAATTACCTTGAGGAAGGAGTTCAAGTTCATCAGCAACATTTTTGTTGATTATTTGAACCTTGGCAGCAATGTCTTCTTGGAGGTCCATGGTTCTTGAAACTCTGTCTTCAGGAGTAAGCTTATCACTTGATAATTTGATATCTTCCAGCTCCTTAGTAGCACCAACCATCCAGCTGTCAATTGTCTTCAGAGAACTGTCAAAGTTTTTAAGGGAGTTGCAAAATTCTGAAATCTTTTGAACTTTCTCATCAAAAATTTTGACCAGTGCTAATTTTTCTTCAACTGGTACAAGTTCTTTTTTAAGCTGTTGTTTTTTATCATCAGGCAAAGTAAGGCACATGGTGCTATAATCAGTTTTTAATTGATCAAACATTCCATGGACTGTTTCTTTTGTTTTGTTAAAAATCTCCTGTCTTCTAGCCAGATCTTCAAAAGCAGCTTCAAGATTGAATCGTTTCTTTACTTTCTTAGTTTCTTCTTCACATTTATCAAATTCCTCTGCAATTTTTATATTACCATCAGCGTAACCTTCCCAGGCAGCTTTTGTATTATTAAGAAGTGTGAGTCTGTCCTGCGCTTTCTCTTTAGTATCATCCCAACCTATTTCAATTCTTTGAACATGAGAATCAAGGAATCTTGGTTTGTCAGGGTTCTGAAGAAGAACTTTTCCTTTCTCAATTAGATCTTTTACAACACCTCGTTTAGTCTCAAGCTGTACAAGAGACTTCTCCTGCCTTTCAATGAGTTCATCAACATTCTCAACACAAGATGGAGCAATATCTCGAGTAGAGGAGAGCATAATTCCATCAAGGAATTCAATATGTGGTTTTAACTCATCTCCATAGGCATAACATTTCCAGTAAAGATCTACCATAACCTGAGTTTTCATTACAGTGGGAATGAGATTTTCATGCTTTTTAATGGTAATATCAAGTTTCTCCAATTCATCCCTTTTCTGATCTTTAGCTCTCTCGGCCATAAGTATTTCAAGAATTTGGGCTAGCCATTTCTTTACTTCAGATCTCTCAAGATCTTTGCAGAGAGCCTAAAAAGTTTGCACATAAATAAAACACACTGATTAACACACTTTGAAATAATGATACACTTAAAAATTGTATCTTCGAAAAAATTATGGAACAAAAATAAAGTTAAGCCCAAGTCCAAAACATGTGTAAAGACAAAATTCTAAAACATCTAAAAATTAATGTTTAAAAAGAAAAAGGTATGTGTAGTATATTTTTTGTAATTTGATGATATTTGACCTCTTAAAATTGATAAAATTTCATAATCAAAAAGGTATATTCAGAAATCTAAAATTTAAAATGCATCTGCATTTTTACTATTGGTGTTCCCATAATCGAAGTACAATATTATCTATTAATTGGCTTTGATACATCTCCACTATTATAGATTGTCTACGAGCTTCTCTTTTTCTTTAAAGATGTTTTTCAGTTCGCTGAGAGTTGATTCCATTTTCTCCAGAGAAAATTGATGCTCGCCTTCGTTACTCTTGTCTTTAGCCACCCATTCATTTAACTCATTAACTGTTGAATCCAAAAGTTTCCACTCCTGAACAAGTGTATTGACTTTGTTCAGCCAAGTATCGGAGACTTTTTTGACACACTTGTATCTATTCATAAGTTCTGCAATTTGGTCATCTGCCTCTTGGTGAGTGGTCATCTTTTTAGAAGCTGTCTCTGCGGACTCAAGAATCTTCAAGTGAGCCAAACATTTTTTATCAAACACTTCGATTTTCTCAAAAAGAGCAAGGGATTCAGGCAGAGAACTAGGTTTACCAAGTCCAGCTTTGGATTCTGTTTCCGCGCTAATAAGCCAAGGTGTGAATTCCTTAATTCCAGTTCTGTATTCAGCCCAATATTTGACATCTTCAGAGAACGCTGCACATTCTTGTTTGACCTTATTCTGGAGCCCTAGAACATATTTGTGAATACGCTCAAGTTCTTCTTTATGTTCCAACGCATCTTTGGGCACTGAATCTCCCTGTGGTAACAATTCCTGTTCTTTAGCAATGTTAGCTTCAATAATAAGAACTTTTGCTGCAATGTCCTCTTGGAGCTCCATGCAAACTGCAACTCTGTCCTCTGGAACCATTTGATGAGAGTGGTTTTTAATTTTGTCCATTTCTTCAGTTGCCTTCTTCATCCAATCATTAAGGCTCTTGTTCGTATTGTCAAAGATTGAAAGGTTATTGCAAAAGTCTTCAATTTTCTTAACCTTCTCCTCAAATGTAGACAATACAGCCATCTTTTCAGTAAGTGCTGCCAATTCTTTTTGGACCAGATTTTTCTTGTCATCAGGAAGAGTAAGGCACATAGTGTCATAATCTGATTTTATTTTGTCATAAACAGCCTGCAGAGATTTCTTTGTCTTTTCAAATATTTGTTGTCTTTTTGCAAGATCCTCCTTTGCTGATTCTAGGTTGAATCTTTTCTTTATTTTCTTCATTTCTTCTTCAGCTTTATTAAACTCATTTTCAATAATATCCTGGCCTTCAGCATATCCCTCCCATGCTGACTTTGTGTCCTGTAATAGCTTAAGTCTCTCCTGGGCCTTCAATTTGGTGTCATCCCAACCAACAACTATTCTAGAAACATGTTCATCAAGAAATTTTGGTTTTTCTGGATTTTGGAGAAGGCTGTTTCCCTTTTCAATAAGATCTTTCACAACATTGCGCTTCGTTTCTAACTGCACCAATGCCTTTTCTTGGCGTTCAATGAGTTCCTCTACATTCTCAACACAGGATGGAGCAATTTCTCTCGTAGATGACATCATTATTCCTTCAAGGAATTCAATATGAGGCTTTAACTCATCTCCATAAGCATAACATTTCCAGTATAAATCAACTTGAATACTAATCTTCTGAACCCAGGGAATAAGCTCTTCATGCTTCTTAATCAGAGCGTCCAGTTGGTCAAACTCATTTTTTCTTTGATCTTTGGCTCGTTCTGCCATGAGAATTTCTAGTATATGAGCCAACCATTTCTTAACTTCAACCTTCTCCAAGTCTTTACACAGACCCTGGATCATACATTTGTCAGTAAAATTGAGAAATTATAAAAAAGAGTGCAAGCATAATTTTATAAAACTGTAAAGAATGGAATATAAACGGATCAATTTGCATGGCTTTAAGAGACAAAAATTTGAAATTTTCCCTATTCTTGAACCTTGGACAACACTAAATAACCATGCTTTAAGTTAAACTGCTACCAATGTCAGCCATGTTAAATGATTTTTATAAATCAGGCATTACAAATTACATATCATAAGACATTCAAAATAATCAAATTGAAGAAAGAAGATAAAATCATCATGCAAAATAGTGCTAAAAAATTTTCCTACAAAATTGAGTTAACAGGTAAGATCAACACTCAACATACAGTTAAGATTTATTACATTCATGATTTTTAAGAAAGAAATGGATTTGTGTTTGTATGTCAAGCAAATCATTGTTTATCTATAACATCAAAGTTGATAGCATAAAATTTTTGCAAACAACTAGGATTATTCATTAGTATAAAGAAATCAAGATAAAAATCACAATTTTAAATTTTAAATATGAAATTGCTTTCGTAATTGTCGAGATCTTTACAATCAAGTTACATAGCTCTTAATATTTTAGTAGCTGCAGGCAAACTAATTAGCAAGAAATAATTAAGCATATAAAATAAAGACGGACAATAAACATTGTTACCTAATAAGTTTAGCGAGCTTATCCGCGTCCCTTTGTTACATTTCTTAACGATCTTGAAATCTTATAAGTCTATTTTGTGTAAAGTATGAAAAATTTAATATTGTTTTCAAACATGTAAAGTATAATACAATTGTTTTCTTCTATTAATATATACCATTATAATACTACAGTCTGTCTGGACAGTACATTTGTTGTGATTAATCTTAAATTTCATTTGCGTCTCACTTAATTTGACAGCCTTCCTTTTTTCCCCTTGTACTATAAACTACTTTTTTATATGTTAGGGCAGAAAATCTTGATGTTTGTTGTTAACTTTTTACAAAACATGTTTCTTCATATTTTGTGATTTTCAACGTTTTTACAATTTATAATCAAATGAAGGAAACTAGTGAATCCATACTGATTCTGTAGAAAATTTGAACAAGCATCAATAAACCCTAATGTAAATACCATCTATATACAAAAGTTTATTAGGAGATTGGATCCAAAGGTTAATTAAATAATAACTTGTTTCTGAAATTGTAACTTTTTTTTTTGATTTTTATTAGTTATAATTTTTTATTTATATCCAATCTTCTTATGTTATATCATTTATCTACAAATGTATATGTGATGTGTTAAATTTGTGTTTTCTATAAAAATTAGGTGTAAGGAGTGCATGAAAAAAACATGCATAAATATAATCTAAAAAATCTTGTAAAAGTGGTTTATATACTACTGAGTAACTACTAGGGTTTAACCAAGTTTAAAAATCATGCAAAACAATAAAAAATATATGAACACAATTCACTTCACCAGTATTAATTATCTTTATAAAAGTTGTTGAAATAAGCTTATTAAAACTAGTATTTAAGTTCAGAAAAGGGGAAATTTTAAAATTGATTGGTAATTTTTCCGTTTTTTGCTTTTTATTATCAATTTTGCAGTTTGTATAAAAATGACTTACATGAAAGTTGTCTCTCTCCCTCTTGAACTCAGCGGACGTGTATACCTTGTCAGCCATGATACGAGCAATGGCCTAGAAATGTGAAAATTGGGAAAAAATTGATTATTAATATACAATTTATATTTGTAGGGCCGAATGAAATAATTTCCTCAAAATCTTTTTGCATATTTAAATTAAACTAAAGCTATGTTAAAAATTCATGACCATCAAAATATTTAGCAAATTATGGTCTTAGTTCTATTTTTTCAATAATTATCGCTATTACATTTTTTCTTTTTCATATTTCTCTAGCCATATGTCCAGCATAAGTGACAGGCGCAATACTTAAATTTTCGATGAGTGGACCTGTATAGTCCTTTTAAAAAATTGCAGTGGGAAAAGATTATCTTTTTGGCACGAGAATTCATTAGTAGGAATACAGGATAAAAAATTTAGACTAAAATGTACCCTACAAATTTTTACAAAGCAAAGTGAGTTTTTACCAAGTAAGTTTTTAAAAGTTTTTAAAAAGTTTTAAAGTATCAAAAATAACAATTCCTGCTTGTAAAAAATCAGGCACATGGTCTAATTCAAGATCTAACCTTCTCAACGTTCTCCATCCACTCAGCCATCTTCTGGTGGCGCATGTCGTATACATCCTTGATGAAATGGTAGTTTTCCTGCCAGAACGTCATCTTGAACTAATTCGAATCAGCTGCCTGAAATAAAATAGATTTAAGTTTACTGACAACTGCAGGAAATGGACAAAAAAATCTTTCTGCTTGAAAATTGACATTCATTTGAATGGAGTGCACAATTCATTAGTACAAATAAGCTGGAATGCGGAAACTGTTTCAAAATAGAGATATCTTCGAAAATGAAACCAATTTTTGATAAATATATACTGTAGTTTTTTCCACTCGGCTTGGATTTTTCGTATTGTTTTCTTACATTTTAACATAACTCTTGTACAAAGTACAAATAAAATCATTCCAAATGCCTATACTCGAGGTAGAAAATTTATCTCTCAAAGTCAGTTTGTAGTAAGAATAAACGGAATAGAATTTTTGTGTCTATTATAGCGATTAACGATTTTTTTAGATACTTTTTTCTGCATTTTAACTTTAAAAAGAGATTGGCGCAATAAACCAACTATATAGTATTTATATTAATATTTATTTATTTCTTTTTGAATTATTAAAAATCTGAAATTGAATTTTTTCCTCACTGATCTTTAGGTAAAAAAGGCTTGGGAAGTGTGAAAAATTGAATATTTAAGGAAATATCAACAGTAAAGGTGAGAAAAGGGGAGAAATATGTAATCTCTTAGAACAATATGCATACATGGAAAGCAGTAGCACACCTTTTTCCAGGTATACATTATACATTAGCCAAGGAAAGGAAAGTCAGTAATACAAAAATAGGATGGGGGGGCAGGCTGTCAAGGACAAAAGATATTTCCCCCAAGGATACGTTGTATTATAGCCAAAAATTACTTTTGGGAAAGATATTCAGAACCCAATTGGCTTAAAAATTTCGACGATTTGATAAGAATAAGATGTATATGAATTGCGACTCACATGTTCAATCTAGTTTTGGCCCAATAAATGTTTTAAAGAAAAATAAATGATAAAAAACGAAAAGATGACATTTAAGTAGAATTAGTGACGCTAATGGGCATGGTTCCGATTTATTTTTCGACTATGGCCAAACAAAAATTACTTCTTAGTTTTAATTTGAGGAGAACGTTTTTATTAAAAGAATTCTTCCGACAATTTTCGTGATAGTTCAGAGATCTTTATAAAAAAAAAACCCTTTGCCATGACTTAAAACACAAAAAACGTATCGCCGTAGTATAATATATTTGTTTTGGCTTTTCTTCTTTTCGGGGATTATTACTTGTTTTTAGTTGAAGGTTGAAATATTTATATGTCAAAATCGAAGTAAGTAAATCTATATCAAATATATACTGGGTGTCCCACATCAAATTAGACCGCGTCAATGGGTCTAAATTACGATTTGGGGGACAAATCAGAAAATTTAAGAAGAATGAATCATTTTGAAAAATTTAATAAGGCTAATAGAATTTTTTTCTTGCCGAAAATGCTAGATTTTTTGAGTATTATTTGTGTATTTTGGCGTTGAAACTTGGAGATAATCTAATATGATATGGGACGCTCAAGTTAAAGTCAAATTAAAATCAATCCAAGATATAATATAAACTAATTTCAATTTAAAATTCTTAAATAAATATAATTAAAATCATAAAATTCTTAGACACGAATTGAGTCTTTGTCACAAACTCAAATGGTCTAGTCGCTATATCTTTGTAACCTTTTAAACCTTGGATATTTACATCTTAGATTATTTGATCTACCATAATTTATTGTTCAAAATATCTATAAGGTCTATCACATTGGGTTGCAAAGATACGGGGATTAGAACATCAGAGTTTGTGGAAAAGGCTCCATTCATTTTTTAACGACAAAAAAACTTTCTTGTATATTGGACCTATTTTGCGAGTAAAAATAATTGGTACGATTCTTTTAAAATTGAATCAAATGCTTTATGAGATGTAACTGTCATTTTTATAAACATCAACATATTTCATCTTTTAATGTGGTTTGTTCTCTGCTACTTTGCTGAATCACCAAAAGTGATCAATTCGAATTGCAATTAATGATTTAATCATGCCTTTATTACAACTCAAAATGAAAACAATGGTCGATGATCAAAACGTTTAATTTGGCTAACAATTATTTATACATTTGAACATTTTCATTATCATTTTTCTTAAATTTCTAAACTTTGTAGTTATTTACCTGAGTGGGTTGGTATGAGTATCTGCCCCAGCTATTCAGGACACACTGATCCCTATATTCTTTTGTTCTACCAGGTCAAAATGACCGGCCACTCAACAGCCTGACCTAGCCAGCGACCAGCTTGCCTGACCCGCCCAGCTAGTGTATACCTGACCTCTAACACAAGCAGGTTTAAATAAAATCTCCATTATTTTAAATTTTTGAAAATATTTTTGATTTTGGATATTTTTGACAGAATTTTCAGTTTTCATCCTTTTAATTTTCATGGTATATACATCCCTGGTTACTATTCTGGCGGATACAATACATTCTTGTTAGTAGATGGGGGCAATATTTGGAAATATTTAGAGAATTCTCGAAAGAATAAGCTTAAAATCAAAATTATTTGTCAAATATGCAATATGTGTACTGTGAATGCGTGGGAATTCAGAAGGGGGGGGGGGTGACTATGAAATGAAAATTGATAGGTTTCAAGATTAACAGTTGATATTGCGCAGCGTTTTTAATTTATATATTTTAAAATATCAACTATATACGAATGCGTCGAAAAAAGGAGGAGAGTATAAAATTTGTTGTAAATTACGCTTGTAAAGTACAGAGAGTAGTGCGGAAAAAAAGAGAATGGTAATGGAGGTTAATATAGAGTAGCACTAGACAAGATAGTATCAGGGAATAAAAGAATAAGACGGAAAGTTTAGGTTTGCCAGAAATAATGGAGAGGAGAAAATTAATAACAAGGAACTGAGTATGCAGAATTGTGTACAAATTCTTTAGGATTCATTTGAGACATATTAAACTTTTTAAAGATCTGTAAATCCACAGTTTGATCGCAAGGTCGATATTCAAAATCGTTCTTTTGGGTGGATACGTTTTCAGAATTGTTTTTTTAAATTATTAAATAGCGACAACATGTGAACACAATTCTAGAGTAAAAACACAATTCTAGAGTAAACTAATTAGTTGTTTAGGAACAGGTTGAGAAAATAAAAATTAATCTTATCATCGAAAATAAGTAATCTTATTCAATTATAGGTTTCTATAATCTCTCATTATTCACAAATATTTTCTGTAGATTTTTTGGAATTTTTTTTTAACAGAATTTGTAGATATCTGCAAACAAATTCATAGAAAATAAGAAATTCAATATAATGATGAAAACGAAATAATTGATTCTGACATTGATTTATTGACAAATTTCTTTTGAGAAATATGTTCCTAAACCACTAATTAGTTTACTGTATAGTTTTGACTTTATTTTTCGTCGTCGTTATTTAATAATTTAAAAAAACAATTCTGAAAACGTACCCAACCAAATTTATGATTTTGAACGTCGACTATGCACTCAAACTCAGTAATTATACATCGTGGAAACGTTTTAAATGTCTCAAATGAATCCTAAAGAATTTGTCCACTACACTGCATTCTGCATATTCACTTTAACTACCTTACATAGCCGGTCTGTCACTTTAACCAAATAAAAATATTCTTCTTTAACTTATTTACCCTTAGGGTTTCCATTTTTCCGGAAAAAATTTCCATTTTGGAAATGGAATGATCCGGAAATTTGTTGCGTAAACCAGAATTCCGGGATAATTCCGGTATAAATGGAAACCGGAAATTTTCCGGTTTACGTCACGTAAACCGGAAAAAATTCCGGTTTACGTCACGTAAACCGGAAAATTTCCGTTTTACGGAATGGAAACCATAAAATTTCCAGTTTCCATTTCGTAAACCGGAACTTAAAGAATTTTTCTTATTTTAATTAAATTACGTAACGATTCGTAATTCCGGAACAACGTTCCGGAAATTTCCGTTTTACGAAAAAAAACGTTCCGGAAATCGTTCCGGAATTCCGGTTTTCCGGAACCTTTTCCATAATGGAAATGGAAAAAATTTCCGGATCATTTCCGTACGTAAACCGTAACCCGGAATTCCGGTGGAAACCCTATTTACCCTTGTTTACTAACATATATTTCTCACCTTTCTTGTCAGTTAAGATATTTTGAATTACATTGACTTTCTACAATTGAAATAAAATTCACATTACTACTTCTACACCAATAATTTACCCTGTGAATTACTTGGCAAACTTTAATTAATTTGCCATTTTTTCTCGCAAATATATACTCTTAAGAGATTTATACGCAGATATACTTTTGCAATACTAATTTTCACAAGGTATGCAAACACTGCCTAAAGCAGTTATTTATTGTTACGGTCAGACTCTATATATAACCTTCACCTGTCTAGTGTCCCCTACCTGTAGAAGGTAGAACACCTGACACAGACATTTCTTTGTAATGGGTTACTATAATATACCTGCTGTTATTTCACCCAAGCGTGGGTTTTGACCGAAGTTTATATCTTCCCCCGAAATATTTTTGAATGTGAGGTGTATAATTACAAAAAATGCTATGTTCTATTTACTAAGAAATTAAGTCGTTGTCACAAAATCTGATTTTCTAATCCTTATATCTTTGCTGCCCAATTTCGTTGACCTTATATATCTAAATCTATGAATTCAGAGCTGGGAACTTTAGAATGGTGGATATCGGGATTAATGCTTAATCTCCAGATTAAATAATGCTTGTTCTCCTCTCGTTATTAATCTCCAGATTGATTAATCGATAGGGATTAAGAATATCTCATTCTAAAGTTTTCAGCTCAGATCAAATAATCTAAGTTTAAATTATCAAAGGTTTACACCATCTAGTTCCAAAATATTGGGATTAGAAAATTTAATTTAAACTTTAACTTCTTTCACAACATTTTTTTATTGAAACTATAGAAAGAGCCCTCGAATTTGGTCTGAAAGAAATCGGGGCACTGTTTTTATTGCATTAATAAAATTAGATCTGTGGAAAAAACATGTTCAGAAAGAATTAATCGTTCTTTTTGAGAAAAGAATAGAAATGTATCACTAGCATCTGAATATATAAATTCTCTATTAAATTTCAGTGTAAAAAAACATATGACTGGTCAAATCTAGGAGGGCCGCATTGACGTCAAAAGTCTAATTTTAGCTTTGACGTTAGGGTTAACACAGTGTGTTAGAGATTATCTCACAATTTACCGAAGCACAAACGAATCAAGCTCAGCTTTCTTTTTACTTTCAGAAAATCGATGGGGCATCTCATGATTAGCATAACCGTTGATAAGCAGGGGCATATCTTTTTTTGCTGCACCCCCTGCAAGTATTTTAAAAGAAAATTTTGCTCCGGGGGTCTTAGCTTACCAGCCTCTTTCCTCTTTCCAACTTTCTATTAGTAATCAAAGATGTGATTTCCTTAATAATTCGAGCAAAATAACCTTTGATTGGCATTGATACAAGAATGTATCTCTTGACAGTTTTTATAAAAAAAATAATCATTATAAAACGATAATCTCTCAGCTTTGTTTAGTTTATAAGCTTTGATCTGTCTAATACTGCTTTTCATGTTTAGACTTCTAAGAAGAATGTATTTACCAATCCATTTTATCTCTGCATATTTTGATAAACAAATAGGCCTGGTATCTCTTCATTTTTATACATCCATGACGTGTCCTCATGACTACTATAAAATTCCTGCTATTGCTCTGTTTCAATAGTTTTACTAATAAATAAATTAGTTATAAGAAACTTTCCAAGAAATGTCTTTACAGGAAAAACGAAACTGGGAGGTGGCCACAAATTTTATCTTTGTAACCTGATTGTGTAAAACTTTGATTTTTTTTATTTGGCCTATAAAAATTCTTATTTTAGAATATGAAAGGTTTATAAAGAATAAAAAACAGAGATGGCAAATTCCTTCCAAATAAAAAAAACGAAAAGTTACATTTGTTTTAAATATAGATGTACTCTCAAACCAATAGATGGCTGTCATGCTGAGGGAATAAAGTCCTACGACTCGTGTTTAAAATTACCGGAATTTTGAGAGAAAAAAAATGTTGGATAAGCGTTGTTTTGTAATATCATTTCACGCAACTATCATATGTTATTATACAGGACAAACTGTGTCTTGTCGGGTTCTTATATTTTCTTGTTTGTTTGAGGTTTAATTGTTTAAGTCAATTTCTTGAATTCAAAATGATAACAAACAAGAATGTACAACAATTACAGTACAAAACATATTGTTGAAAAATTACAAAAGTTTTATTCAATCAACATCAAGCAAGAATATATATGTACGGCTATTGAAGAAACAATATTTTAATAAAGAAAAAACTTTACTTTGGGAGGGAAAATAAGTTTTTTTTCCTTATTCCTATAAATGCGTCATTTACATTATAAACCCTCACTTTAAATTACGATATCAAAAAAGTTGGATGTCTGCCAAATAATAGATTTTTTTGTTGAATGTTATCGATTTGTTATCACTTATTTGTCAGCAATCCAATTTTGGCTGCCAAAGAATTGCAACTTTTTTTATTTAGAAAAATCGAGTGGTGGATATACCTTATTTGACCCAGTTCTAACAATATTTATTTATTAATAATGTTTGCAGAACTTCTCTGATCTTCATACTCTCAGATAACTAAAGGAAAGTTTGAGACAGATACAAAGGTTGTTTGCTGTGTACTTAAATCTTATCTTAAACATTGTTTGCATATTAAATATCTATAACATTTTTCAAACTATGGGTATTTGTGATGTCAGCAAAGCTTTTAAATGTAAACCACAGCTTACAAAGCTTTAAAAGTTTTTACTTTTGTGTGAAAGCTGACTATGAGTTGATGTATGAATATGTATATGATTTGATTCAATAATATAAAAAAAGAATAACAATACTTTTTTATATTTTTTATATGAGTGAATAAAATTGTTCAATATAACCGAAGAGACATAAATCGAAAAAGAAAGCGAATTTAGATTGGTGCAAAAATGTTATTTATTTTACAGTACTTTTAATATCCCAATATTTAAACAAACACAAAGTCTGCAAAAATGTGAGCGGTGAGTTTTTAAACATTAAAATAATTTCATAAACAGTTGACAGGACGGTTCTACTAAAACCACTATATATAAAACTGTACTGCAACTTCAAGGGGTTGGTACACACACTCAACAGACAGACAAACTGGTACAACTGTGCGACCTGTTTGCACCGCTAGTTCTAATTCTAAGTACAAGAAGGAGTAAAATCAAATTTATTTGGTTAATTTTTTGAAATTTTAAACACCTTGATATTCTTAATAGATCTTTATAAAAGCCATGTAAGATTTCAATTCTCTATGTAATTTTCTAAAAGGGTTATCTAAATATATACAGATGTGATTAGCTAATGGCACTTTCTAAAAGGAAAGTCGTACAAGTTACTAGAAAGATCCATTTACTAACTCTTTAATGGTATATTCAATAAAGTATAATTAGTTTATTTCATGCTTTGTTCACCAGCATTGTTTTAAATCTATACATACATATACAAACTATAGGCAAAGGGGAAAGCTTAACTATTGTTTTATTGTTGTATTGTACATTGTATTATATACCTAGAATAAAATTCAAGTCTAACTATGTAGTTTAGCCGTGCTGGCAAATAAAAAAATATATCCTTGATCCAATTTTTCAAGTTTGGTTAAAATTCTGAATTAGATCATCTTGACTTAATAAATGTTTCAAAGCAAAAATTAAAAGAACTGAATTTTGTCACAAACTCAAATTTATTTTCGAATCTATTTTCGAATCTATTTTCTAATCTATTTTCTAATCTATTTTCTAATCTATTTTATAATCTATTTTATAATCTATTTTCTAATCTATTTTCTAATCTATTTTCTAATCTATTTTCTAATCTATTTTCTAATCTATTTTCTAATCTATTTTCTAATCTATTTTATAATCTATTTTCTAATCTATTTTCTAATCTATTTTCTAATCTATTTTCTAATCTATTTTCTAATCTATTTTCTAATCTATTTTCTAATCTATTTTCTAATAGTGATGTTTTAAAAAGATTAACTATTTGATTTAACAGAATTCATATTTTGAAATATCAGAGATCTACAACATTGGGTTGCAAAGATATAGAGATTATGATATCAGGGTTTATTGCCAAAAAACACAATTCTTTTGCCTTTGGAAATAGTAACTGCATAACTATAAAAACTAAATTATTTTAAAAAGTTATCTTAAATTTTATTTTATTCATAAATGGGTAGCAACTGTGAGTGTGACTAGAGGGGGTTTTGTACACCAATAAGTAATAGAACCTATAAAGAAGAGGAGCTGGCTGGTTCTTGTACCATAATCCAGGAATTCAAATTTTGGCTCATAACCTTTTACCCCTTTAAAAAAATAGATCTAGGTTTTGGATGTCTTGGTAGTGAAATTTGATCTAACCCTTAATTATTATGTATATTTCTTAATTGGGAAAGGTACTTCCATGGAAGTGTCTATAAATTAGAGTGCTTACACCATAACAAAAAACTAAATTCACAAATGTTTAGAGAAATGGAGAAGGCCAAAGATTTTGAGAAAAAAAGAAATCTTTGCGAGCTCGGCCTGAAATACACACAGGTTTCCAGTGCCCACGGATTTTCCTTTGTTGGGAACACGGAACTTCCCTGGTAATTTTTATACTTAAGTTTCTTTCTATTTAATACAAAATTTTTAAAGTGAGTAAAATCAAAGCAAGAAAATATCAAGATGAGTACTTTTTGTCCCATACATTGCGAAAAAGAATTTCATTAATACAGTGTCACGTGGATTTAACGGTTCTGTTAATATTCCAGAAAGCTGTGACTTTCGACCACAATCTGACCCATGAAACATAATTTCTTAATCTCTTTTCTTAATTACTTTTTTTGTTGGCACATGCATTTTGAATAAAAATGTATAAAATAAACAAATCCGTAAAGTAAATGATTATTGAATTAAAGACCAAAACACTTTTGATTTCAGTAAAAACCAAATGCTGCTCCCTCTGGTTAGTCCGGCGTGGTTTACCCTAATAAACATGAGAATTGAGCGAGAAAAAAAGAATTAAATATTCTTATAGAATGAAAATCTGTTTCTTACAAATCGAAAACTCTTAGATTTGATATTTCCAAAATGTGATGTACCAATTATGAACCTTTTTAGTTTATGATGAAAACAAGGGATTTTGTCCCAATATTTCTCTATTTGGAAAGCGCTTATTTGATACACTTTGGGCCATTATTAGCTATCCGATATTGAAGAGGACTGATAAAATATCGTTTTTCAATTAAAATATTTAATATTTTTTGTTTATCTTAGGTATGATCGCTTATTTTGGTTCTTCATTGTTATTGCATTTACTATTATCTCTGTTTATATCACAGTCACGGTAAAGTATATCTCTGTTTATATTACAGTCACGGTAAAGTATATCTCTGTTTATATCACAGTCACGGTAAAGTATATCTCTGTTTATATTACAGTCACGGTAAAGTATATCTCTGT
>NW_019396136.1:253466-324184 GCF_000591075.1 Eurytemora carolleeae | reverse complement strand
TAAAGTGGAAGGCATAGAGTCTATGTGAAATGATCATTGGTCAATTATGAAACCAGCCTATTTCATAATTTGGTTTTCTTTTAACAATAATTTTAGATTTTCTATAAAATGATATTCCAGGGCCCAAAAGGTTATATAGCATAAATATGTGAAGTACACCTGCAGTATAAAAACAGTAAAACAAAATGGCCGTTTTACACTTTTTTCTAGTAAATTCCTCTCTAATATATTTTTTATTCTCTATGCTTATAATACAAGCGTTTTCGGGAAATCCAAATCCAAAATCTTTTTTAACTTAATGCATTCTGAATATTTGACATTGTCAAGTAGAAGCGTTGGCCAATTCAACTTCTTTTTATAAATCAGAATAATATAAGGGTTTCAATGAATGGAGAGAAAATCAGGTTCTCACCACGCTCACAAGCTCAGCGGCTCCAATTAGGGACAATTTTAAACAAATTATCTGCAAAAAGTTCTTAAATCTATAAGCTTTGAAATTGAATACCATAGTTTAAAGAGACCCATTTCACACCTCTCTCAAAACTTAATCATGTCGATAATGTTATGAATAATTTTCTGTTAACTTTTATAGCTGCATCTGCTTATTTGAACTCTATGGACCACAACTTCAAGTAGCAAATCCTGTCTCTTAAGAATTTTCCTTTTCGTTTTGCTTGAAAGATATCATGATAATAGTAGAGTAAGGGATACTAGAAAATTTCCTAGTTCCGTATTGGAAACTTGATAACATCCGGTTTACATAATGGCAAGTTGGCAAATGGTTAAATTTCCGATTTTCATGTTGACAATTTTACGTTACCTTCGTTTCCAGAAGATACATTTAAACAATTCATTAAAGTTTATGCTTTTCAGTAAGTTAACATCAACATTAACATTAACATTAACATTGATTTTAAACAATTCAATAACGTTTATAGTTGTCAGTATATAATGTTAACATTAACATTAATATTAACATTAACATTAACATTAATATTAACATTAACATTGAGTTTAAACAATTCAATAACGTTTATGGTTGTCAGTTTATAATGTAAACATTAACATTAACATTAATATTGACTTTCAACAAGTCAATAACGTTTATGGTTGTCAGTATATAAAGTTAACATTAACATTAATATTAACATTAACATTGAGTTTAAACAATTCAATAAAGTTTGTGGTTGTCAGTATATAAAGTTAACATTAACATTAACATTAACATTAACATTAACATATTGAGTTTACAATAACGTTTATGGTTGTCAGTATATAAAGTTAGCATTAACATTTACATTAACATTAACATTAACATTAATATTAACATTAACATTGAGTTTAAACAATTCAATAAAGTTTGTGGTTGTCAGTATATAAGGTTAACATTAACATTAACATTGAGTTTAAACAATTCATTAAAGTTTATGGTTGTCATGATATAAAGTTAACATTAACATTAATATTAACATTAACATTAACATTGAGTTTACACAATTTAATAACGTTTATGGTTGTCAGTAAATACTGTTAACATTAACATTAACATTAATATTGACTTTAAACAAGTCAATAACATTTATGGTTGTCAGTATATAAAGTTAACATTAACATTAACATTGAGTTTAAACAATTCAATAAAGTTTGTAGTTGTCAGTATATAAAGTTAACATTAACATTAACATTAACATTAACATTAACATTAACATATTGAGTTTAAACAATTCAATAACGTTTATGGTTGTCAGTATATAAAGTTAACATTAACATTAACATTAACATTAACATTGACTATAAACAATTCATTGAAGTTTATGGTTGTCAGTATATAAAGTTAACATTAACATTAACATTAATATTGACTATAAACAATTCAATAACGTTAATGGTCTGTATATCAACATTAACATTAACATTTACATTAATTTTAAGCTATTCATGAATGTTTATGGTTGTCAGTATATAAGGTTAACATTAACTTTAACATTAACATTAGCATTAACATGAACATTGAGTTTTAACAATTTAATAACGTTTATGGTTGTCAGTATATAATGTTAACATTAACATTAATATTGACTTTAAACAAGTCAATAACATTTATGGTTGTCAGTATATAAAGTTAACATTAACATTTACATTAACATTAACATTAATATTAACATTAACATTGAGTTTAAACAATTCAATAAAGTTTGTGGTTGTCAGTATATAAAGTTAACATTAACATTTTGTTTCGCTACTTAGCGATTTCCCTAAAGACCTAATATATTTATATATAAAAAATAGTTACCACAGTGATCCCAGAATTCTGGACACGGTTAAAACTTGCAAGACGAATAAACATATACTGATATAAACTATTCACTCCTCCGCGAGAAATCTTTCGCCTGCGTAGTCAGTCTGTAAACAGTTCCTAAAACTAGTTCTTTCACAATACATTCTGTACAGATCCGCAGGGAGAACTCAGAAACTCACAGGGGCATCACATAGACTTCATACACGCAGCATGGCTCGCGTACCACATTTACATTAACATTAACATTAACATTAATATTAACATTAACATTGAGTTTAAACAATTCAATAAAGTTTGTGGTTGTCAGTATATAAAATTAACATTGAGTTTAAACAATTCATTAAAGTTTATGGTTGTCAGTATATAAAGTTAACATAAACATTAACATTGACTTTAAACAATTGATGTTTATTTATATGTTAATATCAATTAACATTAACATTTGTATGTTAATATTAACATTAATTATATTTATTAAATCTTCAATGGTCTCATATAGAGCCTCTAATGTTCCGGAATGGAATTCACTTTCCGAAAACTAGAAATCATATCTTCTTTGGGTTTCATTGGCACATGTTTATAGGTTGACTTGAACTTTGATTATTTACAAAGGAATTGAGTCTTTTTCACAAATTCTGATTTTCTAATAACTATATCTTTAAAACCAAATGTTGCAGACCTTAGATATTTCAAACAATGAATTTTGTTAGATTATTATATCTTTTGTGCAGGTTGTGTGTAAATTGCAGAAAAACTATTTTCAAGATAAGAATTAAAACATTCCTGTAATCACATTAATTTGACAAAACAAATACAACGTTTAAATTAGAAGTAGAAATATAAATATTTAGTTTAAAAAGATTTATGAGGGAAAATGGGAAATGTAGAGCTAATCAATTGTGATTAAATCATACAACATTTAAAAAGAAATTGGTCATGAACTTAAAAATGTGTCACACTGTCAATTTATTATCATTTTTACTAAAGTTTTGAGCCTTCTTTAAGACGTATGACAAATAAAAGGTAATTTGAACATATTATATATATTTTTCATCTAAAATCAGTATATGAAATAAACTAAATTTTACTACTTAAAATGTTTAAAATGTTTGATCAGTGGTGAAACATTTCCTACAGTAACAATATGCAGCCAAGGACTGGACCTGGAAGCGGTTGGGAATGCACTTTTAAGGAAAATTAATTTTTAAATTTCTATTTTAGCTACAAACTAATTATGATTTCAACCTTAGGGATTTTGAAGAATGGAGACTGGAAAATGAAAAAGACAAAAACTCTTCAATTACTGATGGTAGGATTTTGATGAAAAGACAGTATTATTTTTAATTAAAGGCAACAATTTCCAAATAGAAATTCTAAAAGCCAGCCCACTTGGCAATTTTACTTGGAATTATAATTACATAAAACAGTTTAAAAAAATTATTATTTTAAATGAAGTTTCTCCTAAATCCATGTTGATAATCCCTTAAATATCCACAATAATGTTTAATAATTTAGAAGCTGCAGCGACAGATCTTGCGATGAAAGAATATATTTCAGCTAAATTTATGATCTCAAACGAAACAACCATTGATTTGTTTGATCTAGTTTATGCTATGAGTTCCAGCAACATTGAGAAAACTATGAGGTAAAATACCTCTTAAAAACTATTGTCATTTAATCTAACCAATATTTTTTAAACTTTCAAGTATTTTAGATTAGAAAGTTTTCAAGTATCCTGCTGATTTTTTAGACAATTTACAACTCTTCTTTTGAAAACTTCATTGTTTCATATCATTCTACTCAATGTTTTTAACCTTAACCGTCTGTGCTTTTTATCATTGAATTTCAATTGAATCTAATCTCCAGGGTTTAAATTTTAACCTAGAGGGGATTTAAGTAGATAGTGAATGATACATTTAAACCTACTGATTTAGTTCACTATTAAAACTGCAAAATATTTTGAACTCTAATATTTTATTTAGCGTGAGCCAGCTTCATCTGAATCTAGATCAAATTATCCTAGTAAACGGCTCAATAAAGAGTAGTGTTGACACATCACAAAGTGTACCAATCCAAAATACTGAAAATATTCAACTTACTGCAACAGAAGTAGCAAATGAAGCGATCACAACTCCTTCTGAAACTTCTGAAAATTACCAATCTACTGCAACAGAAGTAACAAATGAAGCGATCACAACTCCTTCAGAAACTTCTGAAAATTACCAATCTACTGCAACAGAAGTAACAAATGAAGCGATCACAACTCCTTCAGAAACTTCTGAAAATTACCAATCTACTGCAACAGCAGTCACTAATGAAGTGATCACAACTCCTACAGAAACTTCTCAAAATTACCAATCTACTGCAACAGCAGTCACTAATAAAGCAATCACAACTTCTGCGCAAACTGCAATTGATAATGAAAAAGAAAAAAACACTGACAATAATGGAGTAAATGGAAGCAGAACTAGGAGAAAGAGAGGTATAGAACAAGTTTTTCATACAATATGTTTTAGATAAATTCTATATGAAACTTCAACAAATATTTTTTAAAGAAAGTCAATGAAAAATTGTTATTGTTTGCAGATAATTAATTTCACAGATAATATTATTTTTTTCTTTTTATATAGCAGTGACCGAAAGTGACAATATTCCTTCTGATCTGGAGACAATAGATCTATTTTTAAACCCAGACAAGTCACAAACCAGAACAAGGAATTCTTCTAATTTAGAAGACTAACAATTCACAAAATAAATGAATTTTTAGTCATATCAAATCAATTTGATCAAATTTAAAGAATTGTGTTCTAGTGAAGCAAAGCTTAAATCCGATGATACACAATCTTTTATCACAAAAAACATCAAGGTAAACTGTCCTTTCTCAAAAATATAAGTGATCTTGGAAATTCCACGAAATGGGGAATTTAAATAATAAATAATAAAGATGCTTAAACTTTAAAAAAAATTAATCATGTAAAAGTCTATATATTTTTATATTTTCCAAGAAATTAATGTTAACAACCTAAAAGTCTTAAGCCAACTTGATATTTAGAAAATATACGAAGAAATTTTTAAACTGTTGTGGTACTCTAAACTTCCTTGCTCTCCAACATATGTGAGCAGTAACAGCTTGATACAAAATTGCCAGGTTATATTCAAACCATTCTTTTGACAGTAAGATTTAAAATGATACGGTTAGAGTTCTTAGATTTTTAAGTGATCAGTAGATGTCATTCCTTCTTTTTATTAAATAATCCTTTTCATACTCTTCTGGTTTTATTAACATTTAAAGTACTATTGCGGAAAGATGAATTTTCAATAAGGAGGGAAAGGATTCAGCAAGACAAAATAAGGGAAAATAGGTACAGGATCAGGCAAGAGGAGGATAAGGTTTTTAAAATATTTACCCCTTTTCTAATATGAATTATTATAAATATAATCTATTATATTTCTGTAGTTTGGAGGTAAAGCGATGGACTGCAGGAAAATATTCAAACCTTCACCAACAGGAACTAGTCACTCTCAAATTGAAAATATATTTGTTTAATAATAAATATTGAAAAAGATTCTGGGACCAGATTTTATGAATAGCAATACATGGTTGAACCAAAAAGAAGGGGTTAATCCATTCCTCTTTAGCTTGAACCGGTGCACAAGAAAAATGGTTGAACTTTGTCTACACGGTTTAGCTCTCCTTGCTATTTATAACAATCTGGTACCTGAAAAAAGAAATGAGTAAATCATACATATAAAAGAATCAATAATGCACAGTGTACATGTATAAGATATCTAGATCAATTGCTTTAGGCAAAAATGAATGTGTCTGGATTAGACATAGGAATATGTTGTGCTTTTAACAGCCAGGAAACCCTTCGTGAATCCAACTACACTAGAATGCTAAACCAGTTAAATTACAAAGATATGGAAGGTTTCAAAGATATTCAAAAAGACCCACTCTCTATCATTACAGGTTACACACATTGAGAAAAAGTAACTTTAATCTAAAATATGTTGAATCACAAAAGAAAGAAATATTTTAACAAAAAAAACATCAAAACAGGGCCAGTATGTAGTACCAGATATATGCAGTATGCATTCAATCATATGTTTTGACTTATTTTAGGAAAAGGAAATGGCTTATCCTTTATGCTGGATCAACATTCAGATATCATCAGGCAAGTCATTCATTACATTTTAAAACTAAGTGTTGATGATGGTCCAACCCTCATGGAGTAATTAAAGTAAATGTTAGTTTCACATCTTATTAAAATAATATTTCGATCTGGGTTGACCCTTGTCAGTTCTTGAGATTGTTTCCGTCATGGAGATATATTCCCTTTCTGAAGATGAATTGGAATGTTTTCAAATATTACAAGATCAATCCCAACCTTGTTTATTAGTTTTGGAACCGTTGAGGGAGATGCGAATGGTTTTCTAATGTATGTTGGAGAATCAGATGAGTTTCCAACACTTCAGGTTAGTTAACCCTATAAAGACTAGCCGGCACGTCTGAGGGGGGGGGGTGATCTGAATATTTGAACAGAATTACAAAGAAAAAACTTAGACCTAAAGTATATATCTAATATATAGAAAGTTTAATTTTGAAAAATAGCTTTGGAAAAACATACTACGGAAAATTACTTGATTTTTTCTGAAATGTTAAGAACTTTCAAAGTAAAAGTTTAAACAAAATATGAGAGTAGTATGGAGTAGAAACAAGAGGAGGTGCCAAACACACTCTCTCTGATTACAAGAGGAAATGGTCGTTAAGTACAAAGAAACAAAGGTGTTCAGGGCCTTTTGAGCAAAAGGCTTAATAAGGCAGTTCTGCATAAATTGCAAAACATTTTATGCTTATGGCATACTCATTTGTGGCTTTTATTTTTAGTCTTTGTAAATTGCAGCAGTGTTGGACTTCAAAAATTTAAGATTTTTCTCAGCATATCAGAAAATTTCAATACTCAGATGCACAGGTGCAAAATGAGGGGAGGGGCTGTGGGTGTTGCAAACTCATGTCCCCCTCTTAGAGAAGTGAAAAGTATGATTTCCATGGGTTATTTAGCTCCAATCGGGGGCAAAGTCCCCTTGAAACTTTAAGAAAAGGTTAAGCACTGGACAAGTTTCTGTAAACCCTTACTGACCTGAATCTGTTTCAGTTCCAATTTTAATTAAGTTTGAACTATCCATACAATTAATCCAATTAGATTTTTTCATCTTGTGTGATGTTTCAGGACCAATGCATTACTTAATTATTAATAGTGTTTTTAAAAGTAAGACCTTAACATGTGAAGCTAGAACTATTTATAGATAAGTTTGAATCTTGATAAAGATTTCTATTAAATGTTTAATTTGTAAAATAGTCAATAAAATATAATAAAATGAAAATTTGAAATTATTCAAGTTCTACGTATCTAGCATGTACAAATTAATTATCATTTTTTTACTTTATTGACTAGGTTTTTCATTTTCAAAAAACACTTATTTTAAAATCAGGTTAAATCTCTAATGTTAAATGCCGGAAGTAATCACGACATAGAAATAGTACCCTATTTTGTAACAACAAGTTCAGGTATTTTTATTTAATCAAAAAATTAAACTAAATGAACATGCTTATATTGACATGTTTATCTTTAGATTTGGATTCTATGGATCCTGAGACCCGAACTTGCTTTAAAAGGAAACTCAGATGAAGAAGCTAGCATTTTCATAATTTATAATTAACTTTACCACTTCAGATAAAGTTTTCTTTCGTGATCCTATCCAAACAAAAACCATCCCTTTAGATATGAATAGTTTAATCAAATTTGAGCCAAATCGGTTTAGTGGTTTTGATTGTAATTGGAAGTAAGAAAAAGGAATACCATGACTGGCAATCACAAACCAGGTATATTGAGCCAGAAAACTTAAAATAAAAGTTATATGTTTTTTTTCAAAATTATTTTGGTTTTTTAAACCTGAATTTATGGAAATTTTAAAAGTGCATCGGTTGCAAAAACCTGACTAATGATAAAAATAAAAACATTTCTAGTAAACAAAAAAAACAGTTGAATTGCACTTTTCGTCCAAGCTTCACTTTTCTTAATTGTACACTTTTTCATCTTGATCGGAACTTAAAGGGATGAGAAGGATTTGTACTTTTACTCAAAGTACTCTCAGTCAAGCTGCAGGAAATTCTTTCTTCTTAAAGTTTACGTTTTTAGATTATTTGTTTAATTGTCCTCTTTCTTTTTGATATAAAAAAGTGAAGATGCTATGTATTGTTTACTTTGTACTTAAATAAATATTGATCAAATAATTTACTTTCTGTATAATTCCTTATCTTTATCTGTTCATGCATGTAGTAAATGCCCTACTCCATAAACTGTTCTCCGACCCATATCTATCCAGTTACAACTCAGTTTGGCTTGACAATTAATTTCAACACCCGGACACTATTCCGTGAACTATCAACGCCAAATTAATGGGCTTGATCTTGTCAGCTATCGATGCCAACACAGACACTAAAATTAATCAATAGATACCAAACCACTGGGCACAATCTCATGAGCTATCAATGTTAACCAGACACTAGCTTGTATCTATCAACGCCAAACCAATGGGAGTGATCTTGTCAGCCATCAATGTCAACACAGACACTAGCAATTAATCATTCAATGCCAAACCACTTTGCATGATCTCATGAGCTATTGATGTCAACCAGACTCTAACTCGTACTCTATCAACGCCAAACAAATAGATCGTATGTTTCAACGAGAACAAAATTACTCTCTTGGCAGTAATCAAATCAGTATCTCTATATCAACTAAAGATATTTCTTCATGTTAGATTAGAGTTAGGTCTAAACAGTGTAATTACAACTTATGCATTGCTATATATAACGTAGTTAAGCAATCACAATATGGGAATGACGGAGTCATATATATCTAGGTATCCAGATTGGGTTACTCGCATTAAATGATTTACATATTTACTAATGCGCACAGTAAGATATATGGACAATGTACAAAATATTTTTTATAGATATATTATGGGCCTCTTGATTTATTACAAATGGGAGGGGGGAAAAGAATGTTGAAATATACACTTCAGACACTCCACGGTTTTTCTTCTTTCTTTTCCATTCTCCTTTCTCTACTGCAAACAGAGAATGCATGAGCTTCCTTATCATACAGACCAGGTCAATGGTGCCTAGATAGGGGAGTTTGTTTTCCTTCCTCTTCCATGCAGTTGCATTGTCCTAACAGACAGTTGACTCCATATCTAAAACGTTTAGGCTGATCCAAGTCATCTATGTCATCCTCTAGTTCCTCGTAGGATACAACCGGGATATATCGTTGACTCCTTTTGATCCTTCCTTGTGTCTTGATTTGGATCCTCTCTGTTGCTGATTTCTCTGTGGTTTCTGTGTTCCGGTAACATCTGCAGAATGATATCAGAACCTGGGTTACTGATTGACTACTCGATTTCATCCTTTGTCTTGGGTTTCCATGAACTAATTATGCGTTTCCATAGCTATGTCCTAATCTTCAAGGTAGATGGGGGGTGGGGGAGATAGGAGTGCTTGTCCCAAACTGATAAAACAAAAAATGTTCTCTGGAAGTTGTCTAATGTGCCAGCTACTCCTCTATGTCCAGAAATTATTCCCTCTTGACATATCTGGAACTCTTTTTTTAACCTTGCTTATGGCAGGCAGATATGTTAAGCATTGTATGGTTTTTTGGATTGGTGTGCTTATTGTAACATAAAACCCCATCCTTCATCACAAACAGCATAGGATTGAAGATCTGTCTTGCACTTTGACTCTTAATCCTTGCATGTGTGGTGCTTTACCTTCTACAACCCATTGGCTAACTTCCTTCAAGAATTTTTTGGCTTTTTGTAGTTTCCTTAACTCTATTTCCCTTCCATGATCTCATGTTTTGTTTCTTGACTCGTGCTGTGCACTGCAGGAGCGAATATCCGGCAAACCTCTGCCTCTCTTTAGCTATCTCGACTGGATCTGCCTCTAGATCTGTAGCATAAGTTATCTTGAGTTCTCCTACTTCATTTCCTGTCTGATACTTTTTGTTCTCTCTCTTCATTAGTTCATCTAAATGATCTGATCTTGACATTGCATTCAAGTTCACATTCTCGATCCCCTTCTTGTGTATCATTATGAATTCGAATTGAGCCAAATCTGCAACCAATGTTGAAAAATGCATTCCTCAAATTTGATGCTAACAATGTACTTCAGGCTGGATGCATCTATATAAACTAAAAAGGGGGGTCGGTACTTCAGTATATGTTTCCATATCTCCAATCTCTTCACTAAAGCCAGTAGTTCTCCCTTCATAGATGGATAATGTTTCTTGCATCGGTTGCACTTCCTACCCCAGCAACCGATAAAATGCTCCATTATGTCCTGTTTTGAGACAGTATACCAGCAATATTCAAAGCAGACCAGTCCATGGTGAGTATAAAAGGCTCATTGGAGTTAAAATTTGGATATGCCTAAATCTTTCCTGCTGTGAGCTCTGATTTCAATTGTTTAAATTCCTTCTTCCATGCCATGTCCACTTCTAATTCTAACGCCTTCTTCATCAAATTCATATGATTTGCCACAGCAGAATACCTTGGAATGAAACTCCTATAATATCCTGTGAATCTGAGGAATGAGGACATCTCCTTACAACTACTTGGGCATGGCCATTTCTGCACATTCCTGATATAATCCTCCAATATTAGCACTCCAACTCTACTCACTTTATGCTGAAATACTGTACTTCTGACTGAAAAATCTTGGTTTTCTAGGCTGTATCTTGCTCCCTGCTTTAGAATTAGCTTGTTCTACCTTCCTCAGATGCTCCAGGTGTCCCCACAGATCTGTCGAATACACCAGAATGTCATCCAGGTCAGTCTTTGCAGGTAGATGAGCCATGGCCAGGTCCAGCATCTGTAAGTAAACACTGCCTGCATTACATAAGCCAAACAGCATTCATATGTAACAAAATATCCCATACAGGCTCTATACAATCTCTCCTGCTTTCCTCGATTTGCATACAGTGTTAGACCCGCAAGTGTCAATTGAAATAAATATTGTGGCACCTTTTAACTTCTGGAGATTTTCTAGAATGTTTGTTAATGGATATGCATCCTTCACTGTTGCAGAATTTCAATGCCTTAGATATGTCATCCATCTTGTTCTTCCAACTTTCTTCTTAACTGGAACTAAACTCATGGACTTTTAGAAGGTTCAATGAACCCTTGCTCAATCCACTCATCTATCTTCAAGTTTCTTTTCTAATATGGCTTCAATGGTCTCACTTTGGATCTCTTGGGAACTGTTCCTGGTTCTAGATTTATCTTTAACTCTACCAAATCTGTTTTCCCATAATAATTGGTATGTAACGACAGAACCAAAAAAATTGTCTAGAAACATTTTTATCACTTCCTTCTACAATTATCTTTGTTTAATATCTCGTTTTCATCTTTTTTGAAGCTTTAACAAATAAATCTTACTTTCTCTGTAGGATAGTCTGATTCCTGCATAGAATTAACATTTTTTGATAATGTTTCCTCATCATCTTCTTCCACTTTCGGTTCCTTACTTCCTCTTTACTCTTTCCTAAACCAGGCCTCTTTATCAATGTCCAAGCTGTGTATTGTCCCTAACCTTTGACGTGGACAAATTTCTACTTCCTCTTCTGTGTGGTTCTCCATAAAGACAACTAGTTCCTTGCCTGACAAATTATAGATGGTCTTTGGAGGCACTAATCTTCTTCCTGGATTTTGTTATTTTGGTAGCATAGATTCTACAAATCACTCTCCTCTCCAATCTCCTTCTATTCTGACTTTCACTAGTTTTGCACTTCCTGTAGGAATGAACACTTTCTACCCTGACCACAGTTTTCTCTCTCTTACTTCTGGTTCCAGTATTACTTCCGGATATTGTCTTACTTCCAGTTTGTGTGACTTCCTTTTTCAGTTATTAATTTTGCTTCTTGTTTCACACATTAGAAATTCACATTGTATTGTTTAAAGAATTCTAATCCCAAATTCATTGCATGATTTAGTCACTATGGGTTCAACTTCAAACACTTGGTCCAGTCTGTCTAAATATAATTTGAATTTTCTTCCTGTCCCTAATACTTTAATGCCTTTTCCTCCTTTTTTCGCTGTTCCTACCTGAACGTTGCTTGTCACTGACATTTTTCCCACTTTTGACTCCCTGAAATTTTTGGACACCAAAGTACTTGTCACTAGATTCCTGGAATCAACTTTACGGTTTTCTTCTTTCAACCTTTTCATACTATTCAAGCTTATCATTAATTTCTCCTCCCAATCACTAACTTCCTCTTCTAACTTGCTCTGAGGCTTAACGCTCTCTGTTAACTCAACATTAATGGGTCGGACATTTACAAGATTTTAAACTTCTATTAATTCAACAATATTCACTAAATTAATTTTTTTAATTTCTGGAATTGCCAGCTGTTGGCTGTTGGAACTCCTTAGCCATCTTCTCAGTTAGGTTCGCCAGAGTTTTCTTCAGTTCCCCTACTCTTCCACTTCCTGTAATTCAGTCACCTTTACCCTGTTTACTCCTGCAGTCTCGCAATAATGGTCAGATTTTCCACAATTGAAACAGAATAGCTTCCATTGTTACTTCCGGTTTGTTTGTAACTCTCGTTCTTCCCGTTTTGATTCTTCTTATACTATTCTGGGAATTGCACTAGATTTCTCTTATCCGATTCTGCAAACTTCTTACAATCTCTCTTTGTAGGACCAGTCTCCCTGTAGTAAAAACAGGTATTTTCAGACTGCATTGTGTGGAGATCCCCATAACTTTCCTCTATATCTTATTTGTCTGATACAAAGCCAGGTATTGCATTTACCTCTGTAAGAACTTACCCTGCTCTCCACCATTGATCTGTTCTCATGTTTATTTCCTCTGGCTCAAAATCAAATGAGCTCTTCAACTCAACCATATCATGTGAAGCAGCCCTGGGGTCTTTGTTGATTGTTCTTAGGTTGACCAGCTTATGATCTAGTGCTGCTTTAATCTTGCTCTCATTTTGCAATACTTCAGGCATAAACTGTAAACACATTCTCCACAATTCATAATGGTATAAAAACCCCAAAATCAGTGCATTGAACTATGACAATGTTCTCTTGGCTGGAGCATATGCTTGCATCAATAGCCTTAACTTGTCAGTGCCATATCTCCTGGGATCTTCAGTTCTTGTCTGTCCCCTGTAGAGGTATTCTTGTTCTCAGCCTTCCTCGTCTATTTCTTGTGAGAATGTCAACACAAGGACAATATTCCGTGAACTATCAACGCCAAATCAATGGGCTTGATCTTGTCAGCTATTGATGTCAACACAGACGCTAGCAATTAATCGATAGATGTCAAACCACTGGGCACAGTTTCATGAGCTGTCAATATTAACCAGACACTAGGTTGTATCTATCAACGCCAAACCAATGGGAGCAATCTTGTCAGCTATCAATGTCAACAGGGACACTAGCAATTAATCATTCTATGCCAAACCACTGTGCATGATCTCATGAGCTATCAATGTCAACCAGACTCTAGCTCGTACTCAAACAACGCCAAACCAATGGGGGTTATCTCAGATCGTATGTTTCAACGAGAACAAAATTACTCTCTTGGCAGTAATCAAATCAGAGTCTCTATGTCAACTAAAGATATTTCTTCATGTTAGATTAGAGTTAGGTCTTAACAGTGTAATTACAAGTTATGGTGTATTAAATATAAGGTAGTTAAGCAATCAAAATATGGGAATGACGGAGTCATATATATTTATGTATCCAGTTTGTGTTAATCGCAATTGTATTTACTAATGAGCACAATAAGCTTTATGAACAATGTACAACGTAATTTATTTAGATTTACTATGGGCCTCTGGATTTATTACATGTATTTAAAAATATGGTTAAAGTTTTGACTTTAAAATTAGAAATTTCAATTATTTTTTAGATTTTCAATCTGATTTTATTTGTTTATATTAAAAGCCTAGTTTAATGCAAAATTAGAAGACATAAATCAGGTTTGAATGTTCGCTGTTATTGGCAGAGCAGGAGGAAGGATGCATCCCATGGTATCTGCCTCAAAGTATGTGAACACTGATTTTTCAATCTGTCCCATGATCCATTTTATTACCTTTCCCATAATCTGTACTTTAGACCCTGTTTAAAATTGAACTGTAGAAATTCTCTCAGAATTTATTTTAGGATTTGTCCCAATATACACTTTTGGATCTGTCCTAGATTACACTTCAGGACCAGTCCTACATTGCACTTCACTAGTCCCCAAATTCGATTTAGACCTATCTTGGAATATTTCTTGCGGGTTACCCTGTGATTAATTCTTTTTGACCCAGGATCATTAATACATACAGGAATTATTAAAGAATATAAATTTTATTTTGAAAACTTAATTGACAAATTGAAAAAAAATACTTCAAATAAAGTTGTATAACTGCGATAATGACTTATTCAAGGAAACAATGGTACGCCCTGTGACCCGTGGAAATCTAGTAAGTTCCGACAAACAATGAAAAAACAGAAAGTTGGCTCTTGCAACTGTTTACCCGACTGCACTGCAACATTTTATTCATCCATCAAGTCCACATCTGCAATTAGGTAAACTTGATTTTTAATATACACACAGTTAGAACCAGAAAACTTTGGAATTGGAAGACGTCATTAAAGCAATAATTAAATTTATTTATTGTTGTTACAAAGCAAATAAATCGTTTATTTTGTGAAATGGATACATCTGTTTAGTGTTTACACTGCAAAACTGCCGTTTCTCATTTCAGTATACTATATAATTTCAAAATTAAGCCTAAAATAGTCTTCCTATTCCAAAGATTTATGTTTTTCACTGTATAGTGTATGTATAAGCAAGAATTAGTTTAGCATTTACATAGTGACATTTCCAATCTCTATTGTTACGGATAAATTCTGATTTTCTAGCTTAAAATTGAGTGCTGGTAAACTCAAGCTTGCGGCACTCAATTTTCTGGCAGAAAAAGCAGAACATCTCCGTCCTCCTTGATTCCACAAATGTTATAGGGGAACCTTTATGCATCGGACATACCACTTCACACTTAGAGGGTAACTTGAAATTCTCTCTAATCATACAATTAATGTTAATAATGTTTCTAGACCTTGTGATTCCAAGAACCTGAACCAGAGTCCAATGTGTGATCTAGAAGATCCAGTTCTCCCAAACATTTATGGGAACGAGATCAACAAAACTTACCAAGAACTAGTAGAAGGTGTGAGAGATTTGAAGTGAAATCTACCTAAATCTCACAAAATACAAACACTTTTGTTGTAATTTCAAGTCATCGTTTATTTAAAGGGTGCTTTCGCAAAGATATTTTCCCGAGGGCAACTTCCCAATCCCAAATGTGCAATTTCCCAAATGTACATTTAAGGTTACTTCGGGCCATTAGAGGCGCTGCAGGCTGCAAAGAAGGGGGGGGGGGCGAGCACTGCAGTTAGGGGGCCTAGAACTGTGACTAGAACAGACTTGGGAAGTTGCCACTGCGAAAATTACACATTTGGGAAGTTGGCACTTGGTAAAAATCACCTTGGGGAGTTGCCGCTTAAGAAAATGCTTTTGAGAAAGTATCTATCATCACTTAAAGAGGGGCTGGCTCAATTCATTCATACATTGTCCTCAAATGAACAGTAACTTGAAATTACGAGCATACAAAAATATAAAATGTTCTAGAAGCCCTCTTTAACACAGGTGCTCCTGCGTATCTGAAAAATAAGCTTGGTTCAGCACGATATTACTATAAAACAACAACTCTTAGAAATATGGAAATATTTTCAGAATTAAAACAGGTAAAATACCACGTTAAACTAAATTAAATTGCACGTTAGATTGAAATCTGGCATGTTTTAAATCATAATTGGGAAGAACAAAAATGTTTCAAATATGAAAACTGATAATATTTTTTATAAATATGTGTGCAAAACATCAAATCTAAAGGAGTTTCAAGGTCACAAAGTCGTACAAGTAATGTCTTATTAATTTGACCTTCATCACTGATATGCAAAAATTAATTGTTTAATATTTAGGACATGAGCTCGTATGATGCTTTCTCTAAGGATGTATCAACAGTTACTGTTTATTTTGCCCAACCAACAGCTTTACGTAATACTTTCAATACTTTTAAACACTAGGTGCAGTCGATTTACATAAAACAAAAACTTCTACTTTAGAATATGAGCGAATAGAGTTCAAAACTGCCTTAAGTTTTCTTTCAGATATTGGAGGTAAAAAAAAACATTAAAAAATGGCGGTTATCAATTTAAAAAAATAGGTTGTTATTTAAGATCATTAATTTCTTTTATCTTCAATCCACTTCAAAGAAAGTGTGTTAAAGTTCAAACAGAAATTACAGAGGAATTTTTTAATTGAAACGGTGTATCTTTTTCTCTGCATTTGACCTTCTCTACCTCTTTTGAAACGCAGCCAGGCCAAGCAAGCTACTCTGCAAAGAACAAGCTATGCTTCTATAGGATCAATACTAAGAGTTTATTTTGGGGATTACAAACTTAGCCCGAAACTGCGTTAGTAAAAAAGTGAAGATATTTTCAATTTTTTACCTGACAAATTTTAGAAAAAATCATTTGTCGTTCTTAATTCTTTATGTCACTAAATTTGCAAATTCTTTAGACGAAGATGGGGATCACGCAACAGATTGCATTTGAAATCAGATCTTTCTAAGCTCATGTATTTAGAATAATAAAACTATTCTTTTTAGGTAACTTTGGTTTATTTCTTGGATTTAGCTTTCTGTCTTTTCTAGAATTGATCTATTGGTTTATCTACAGGTTTACATGTAATCCATAATAAACTGGAATCATTTAATCATTTGAGTTTTGTTTAGTAAATTTAACTATAATGTACGTATAATATCAAATCATATTGAATCATTTGTTCTGTGCTTTTTAATAAATGCTTTAACAAAACTCTCAATTTATTCTGTTTTTGATCAAAATAGAATCCTAATAATGTAACTAACAAAAGAAGTGCATGCAAAGCATATGTAGTAACTTTACTTTTAATTTGTAATCTTTCAAACTTAAATCTGTGTTGTACATTAGTTATTAAAAAGAAAGTAAATGTGTATTTAATCCTATCGCATAATTTTGCTTGAATAATAAATTTCCCGTGCAAAAATGTTGAAGTTTTCCATGCAAATTTTTACAAATGATTATATTTTGAGCACAGGAGACGTCAGTTAACATGGTAAATACATAAATATCATGCCAATTACTCAAAGTTTCCTTTCTGATAAAAAATTATGATGATCACTACACTTGTTTCCACGAGAGCACGAGAGATAATAAAACTTTAAAAATAATGTTTGTTTAACAGCATCATGCTTATAGTGTCAATATTAACATAATAATTCAATACGAATTCTTGTATATCATCAATCATCATGCCTACATTAATTTCCATGGACTTTCGTTTTCATAATACAGAAAATATTTTATACATTTCAACAAAGATAGATATTATATGGATACAAGAATTTGCCTTGTGAATGTGATTCATGCTGAGTTGATAATGAATATATTTTGATAACATTTTATTTTAAACAATTGTATCAATTGCGAGCTTGCATTGATTTATAATCATGGAACAACTAGACAGGAAGCAGGGTTGACGCGTACAGGCGTCTGATAAGCCGGTACGAGTCGTTTGAAAGTGCTCAATGCCAGAACCTTTTTGTACAAGATGCACAGTGGGCGTACAGTAGGGCACTATCTCAATCTTTGTTGCAAATTAGAAACTAAGTTTGTACAACGCCCTTAGCTACTATCAAAAAGCTAAAAAAACAGAATAAGAATAAAAAGAACATTTTCGATTTTGTAAAATTATAATTAAAAACCTTTATACTAACTAAACTAAAGTATATATACTCGGTTACTCGAGTGTCCTAGTATACTATTTTAAGAAGATTAACACAACGTGATATTTGGCCTAAGTCACTATAAATGAACCCACTGTGAAAAGCTGATATTGTAGAAATATTGTGCGCAACATTTACGATAACCTATAAATCCTACAGAAAGATTGGTTGATAATCTTAATTTATACACGTATATACAGCTGTATCATGTATGTTTAGTGAATCTCAGCCAAGCTACTTAGACAGGGCGGACCTCGCCAACAATTTATCCTATAGTTGATCCATGTTTATAATGATCTTAATTTATATTTACTTTTACTGTTCATCCATTTTTCTTTGAATGTATCCTGTAACTTTTCAATATTGCGTACATAGAGACGTAAAGATTGCAAAAAATATATACAGCTTTTTTAACACGAAATTACAACAAATTAAGGATAATCCAGATGTAAAACTTTAAAATAGATTCTAACAACCAATATTCATAGATTTGGGGGCATCGCAAGCCCACCAATGTATGGGTATCGTCTCTAATTTCTGTATAAAATACCCATTATAAGAGTTTTCAGGGAAATTACCAGTTTTCCGTCGGCTTTTATAGCTTCAACACAACATATTACTACAACTTAGACACTTAAGTTAAGCGACTGATCCTTATTTGACTTGGATAAGAGGTTTATGGTGGAACTCAATATTTCTGACCCCCCCCACCCCACCCCCTGATACCCCACTGTGAGGGGGGGGGTAGTTCATCATTTGGGCACTGCAGTACTTTTAAGGGTTAATATTATTGCTCAACTTTCATTAAGAATCAACAATAATTAACGTTTAACAATTAATTAGCATTAATGATAAAATATCGTTCAAAATAAATTTTTGGAACAATCAGTCATCGTTAGCAATTAATAATAATCTAATATCATTAACAACAAATTATTGTTTACAATTTAATAGATGTTGGATACTTTCCCAAAGGTTTTTTCCCAAACAGGAATTATAATTCAGGGGCGTACGAGAGCATTTGTGAAGGGGGGGGGCACATTTTGCATGTGTCAGCACGCCAAAAAAAAGTTGTGCCCCCCCCCCTTAGAAACCCCTTTTTTGAAAAAAATATTGATACCTGATATATTGATAACTATGTAAACTTAAATTGTTGTCATTTTCTTAAAGAGGGGGGGGGCACAATGTTGCCAAGGGGCGGGGGGGCACAAAACCAGGCAATCCCTCTTAATACTGTGGTGTAAGATATTCAAGGGATGAAAAATATAGATGGAAAAGTTTCTAAAAAAAATATCTATATTTTTTTAGGATTGATACATATTGTATAATAAATTATGATATCAAATAAATATCTACCCTGAAGGCAGTATTGATTAAAGCTTTTTCAATGAAACTTTTTTTGTTCAGGAGAAAAGTGAGATTTCAAAGTATTTTTTTATCTATACGATGTAATTATGCTTAAATGGAATACATGCGTAATTTCAAGTGACCCTCCATTTATAGAGTGGCATGTCCGATGTACCTTTGAAACCTACATTTCTCCATCGCTTCTGAAGCAAGAAATGCACGAGTCACTTTTGTAGAGAAAACACAAATAAGAATATTCAGTTTTCAAAATGGGAAACATGGATTTTTAATGCATTACTTGATCAGACAAAGCTTTGAAGGGTATTGTTGTGAATCAGAATTATTTTAATATTTTAATTCTTTTCTTAATCTTTTAGTTTGGGTGCGTGAAATGCAATGAAATGTAGAATGTAGATTGCCTGAGGAAGATGTAATATTAAAAGAAACCCAACCCCATGATTCCCCCTCCCCTTAGAGGGGGGTACGCATGGGGGGGGGCCCTCGAATGCCACTGCAATTATTACGCTTTGATTTTTATTAAGAAAATAATGTTGACGATATTTACAAAGCGGAAAATTTTTAATAATGGAAAATTTTACCGTCTCGGTTTGATAAAAGTGATAAGATAATAAAGATATTTACATAGTGACAATTTTGTATAAAAAGCAAAGAAATACTTATAGATTTCAGTTCTGATATTTCTGTACAAACCTGCAGGTATATTTAAAACATTTAACATATTATAATTAGTCAGGAAAAAATTGCTTAACATTATCAAATGTTTAGAAATGCTACAAGGAACTGAAAATCAAGCCTTCAAGAATGATCGCCCACACCCTGGTGCTGGAGGGATGCTTGATGTGGGTGAGCCAGCCTCTGGGGGCCACACTTATGTTTATGAGGCAAATAAAAGTCTTCGTAGACTTACAATGGAAGCACTTCCATCTGAAGAAAATTACAGGAAACTTAGTCAAATTTACATGGATCAGAGACCTACAATAGAAGAGTTGATGAATGATGAAAAGATTCAAAGGATTGATGAGGAAAAAGCTGAGGTGAAGCCAGCACTAACAGGAAAAGTTGTAAAGTTTGGGTGGATCGAAGGTGTATTCATGAGATGTCTTTTGAATATCTGGGGGGTTATGCTGTTTCTTCGTCTCTCTTGGGTAGTTGGACAAGCTGGTTTAATTCAAGGACTTCTGATTTTGACCCTTTGNAACAACCAAAATATCCACTCAATACAAGAGTACTTTCAAACTCTTGTCTTTGCCTTTGAAAACAAAATGGCAGTAGGAATCTTGAGACTTCCAAATGGAAATGATTACTCCTCTTACATTGCAACTGAAGAAACCACCATTGAAGAGGTTGAAGCCAACAAAAAAGGAAAAAAAGACAAAAAGGTTACTGCTGTATTTAGAGGAAAAGATGGAAAAGTTCTTCCCAAACAAATTGTGGATGATATTACACAATTCAGAACTAAAAAGAGGGAAGGATTTATAGATGTCTGGTGGCTATATGATGATGGAGGATTAACATTGCTACTTCCTTATATTCTGCAGACCAGAAAACAATTCAGAGATTGCAAGCTTAGAGTGTTCCTACTGTCTAATAAAGCAGAGGACTTTGACAGTGAAACCCGATCTCTTGCCAATCTTCTTGCCAAGTTTAGAATAAGTTTCTCTGAAGTTCTGGTAATACCTGACATCACAAAGAAGGCTAAACCTGAAACAAAAGCAGAATTTGAGGAGATTGTTTCTAAGTATCCTAAAGATTCTGTTGACATGTCCGAACTGAATGCAAATGCTGAGAGGACCAACCGACATCTCAGAACAGCAGAATTGTTGAGAGAGAAATCTGCAAACTCTGAGTTGATAGTATTAACTCTTCCTTTGCCAAGAATTGGCAGCTCTCCTTCCTTGTACATGGCTTGGCTGGATGTTATGACTAAAGGTCTTCCTCCTGTTCTTCTTACAAGAGGGAATCAAATTCCTGTACTCACCTTTTACTCATAAAATATTACTCTGGCTTATTTCATAAACTTACTTGTGAAGATTTATCAAACCTATCGAGTGTTTTTGTAATTTAATGAAAGAAATACTTATGTATATTATGTGTGCACTCATATGTGATGGGAACTAATTAGCACATGTATTATAAATAACCAAATTCAATTGAAATGATATTTGAGCAATATAGTGTATTAAAGAAAATATGAATTTGATTTGACAATTGTATAGTTTGATTTTAGATAATCAAAAATTTCTGATTGTGAAATAAATCTAAAAAATTGCACTGCTTTTTCTAAAATTTAAGTCTGTAGAGAACAAATCCTAAATGTAATAAAAGAAAGAATTGTATGCAAAGAATGTTATAGTTCCTTTTGTTCTTTTCTCCAGAAAAAAACCTACATGTGTTCTTATTCTGTTGTCAAAGCCAAAGTCTATGTGTTATTTTATTCTCTTAGCTCTCTCGGACTTTCTTTTTGTACACCCAGAATTTAGTTAATTTTCAATCAAATTGAACATGTGTATTAACCCCCATTTCCCAGATTCCAGAGGGTTGAGGGTGGGAGTGGGACACTTCTTACTTCTTTAGTGCATTTCATACTTACACCTAATTAATAATCTTGACTGAAATAAAATTTTTGAATATCTTCACCAGTCATTGATAATAAATCATCTTTCTTGTGTGAATACCACATGCAAACAAATATAAGAATTGTAAATTAAAAAACTAAACCAATAAAAACCTTATTATGTGAAACACAAACTAGCACTGTTGACATTAGCAATCGAGTGTTATCAATTTAAGAATCAAATGAAGAAATTGTTTTTTTTAAATATGGCTTATATGATTCTGTTTTTTACATCTCTGTCTATGATTTATAGCCTAGTATAAAAAGTGATGAATACTCTACTTTGAATACAAAATAAACAAGTTTGTTTATTTAGTAGCCTTCAGCTTGTAATGATAAGCTGTCCTCACTATGGGGCCAATGTGTTTAAAATGAGATAAATTCAGTCAATTCATCTCAAGTGTTTCATTTTATCTCTAGCATTCTCCAGATTAGTCAAGGTATGCAGGGATAATAAAATTAGCCTGGTTGTGACCCCTTAACAATGTGTCTTTGTAATTTAAACATTTTAATTCTAAATAAGATTATAGCAAAACAATATGGGGAAAAAGAGGTTTTCTTAAAATGTGTCAATCCTTTCAGCTCTCTGCATAGAATATAATATAAAGAAGTATTTTAGAAAAGGCAGAGCAATAATTTGTTTTTTTTTGTCTAGAATTTATAAGGTTTTCTAAATTTAAAAAGACACTCACTAACTATGAACTGTATAGTCTGTAAAAGATTGCCTTCATAAAATTTTGCAAAATGTCCATCACAAGAGAAAATATAAGGAAAAACAAACCAAAAAATTTAAGTTTTTGGTTTGTCTTGTGCAGGCTCAAAATTTTGAATATGTACTGATAGCAAATGTTTAGAATAAACAGGCTTAGAAATTTGAAAATGTTTCTCAGATTTTTGGAGAGCCTTTCAAAAGTCAAAAAATCTTAAAAGTTAAAAAGAAATTAACTGTCCATCATTTAAAGTGAGATCCATAAAACTGTGTAGCTTGAAAATGTCTTGTTCATTTATTCTTTAAGTAACAACTTGAGTGTCAACATTATGTTTTACACATTGAATGTCTAAGAAAGTTGTTCTTCATTACAAAATTATTAACAATTGAATAAAATGCTTTCCAAAAAGAAAAAAAAAATCAATGTTTTGTAAAGAAAAATTAAAAATAGCATGAATAGAATGAGAAATTGTAAATTTTTAGTGAAAATTCTACAATATTTTATGGGCTTACTGTCAAAAATGTAAAGTGTATACTTTGTACTAAAACAAAACCTAAATAGCTTTATTAAACCAGATTTTTCACATCTTTAGATCATGGGGGATACTGGCAAAGAAAACATTGGTTTTGAAGGAGACAATGTTCAGCAACCTCCTGGAGCTTTCTTGGCTGTTGGGCAACAAGCTTCTGGGGGCCACACTTATGTTTATGAGCCAAATAAAAGTCTTCGTAGACTAACAATAGAAGCACTTCCATCTGAAGAAAATTACAGGAAACTTAGTCAAATTTACATGGATCAGAGACCTACAATAGAAGAGTTGATGAATGATGAAAAGATTCAAAGGATTGATGAGGAAAAAGCTGAGGTGAAGCCAGCACTAACAGGAAAAGTTGTAAAGTTTGGGTGGATCGAAGGTGTATTCATGAGATGTCTTTTGAATATCTGGGGGGTTATGCTGTTTCTTCGTCTCTCTTGGGTAGTTGGACAAGCTGGTTTAATTCAAGGACTTCTGATTTTGACCCTTTGCAATGCTGTCACTGCTATAACCACATTATCAATGTCAGCTGTAGCTACCAATGGACAGATAGCCAGTGGAGGAGTCTATTACATGATATCAAGAGCTCTTGGACCAGAATTTGGAGGTGCAATAGGACTGATGTTTACATTGGCCAACTCTATTTCTGTAGCAACCTACACTCTGGGATTCTGTGATAATCTGTTGGATTTGATATATGATGTATCAGACTTTGGGGGCATTGTTGCAGATCCTGAAAATAGACTAAATGATTTACGACTGATTGGTACTCCTGTTATAGTTCTTATTCTACTTTTAGCCATAGTTGGTATGGATTGGGTGACCAGAGTTCAAAAACTGCTGTTAGTGCTTCTGGTGCTTGCTCAAATTGATATGATTGTTGGTACATTTTTCACTGGGGACAGTCTGTATATGAAATCTGACGAAAGGCATGCTAAAGGTTTTACAGGATGGAGCCTAGAAACTGGAGAGAAAAATTACTTTGAACAGTATCTTGTGAATGAAAGTGGAACTAAAGAATCCTTTATGTCTGTATTTGGAGTCTTTTTCACAGCAGTAACTGGTATTGTGGCAGGAGCAAACTTATCTGGGGATCTCAAAGACCCTTCCACTTCTATTCCAAAAGGAACTCTATATGCCATTATTGTTACATATATATCATATGCCTTTTTTGCTGTTTTGGTTGGATTCAACTTTCTACCTCAAGCAAGTGGAAATGTTATTGAGTATACAAACAATACAGGCATGTATCCTGAGATATTCAACTGTTCTGAAGAAGCAAATAGAATAAGAGAAGAATTTAATCTATCTGCAACATCATGCAAATATGGCTCTGCTCATGATCAAAAAACAATGACTTTGATTTCAGCAACAGGATATTTGGTTTATCTGGGATGTTATGGTGCAACTCTCTCATCAGCTATTGCTAGCTTAGTTGGAGCTCCTAGAGTACTCCAAGCTGTTGGAAGAGACAAGATTTATCCTAAGTTGGAATTTTTTGCAGTTGGTCATGGAGCAAATAATGATCCCTTCAGAGGATACATTTTGGTTTTTGTCATTGCATTTGGATGTATGATGATTGGAGAATTGAATACCATTGGAAGTCTAGCCTCCAATTTCTTCCTGGCTGCCTATGCTCTTATGAATCTTTCTGTATTCCATTCCAGCATGACCAAATCACCTGGATGGAGACCAACCTTCAGGTTCTACAACAAATGGTTATCTCTCTTTGGAGCTATTGTATGTGTTGTCCTAATGTTTTTACTTGATTGGAGATTGGCATGTGGAACAACAGCATTGGTTGCAATTCTGTATGGAATCATGTATTACTTAAAACCAGAGGCAAATTGGGGAAGTTCTGCTGAAGCATTAGTTTTCCTTAATGCTTTGAACAACACATATGCATTAAATGAACAGCAAGATCATATCAAAACTTACAGACCTAAAGTCCTTTTATTAACAGGAAATCCTATTCATAGACAGCCACTATTAGACTTTGCCAATCTGCTGACAAAGAAAGTTTCTCTTCTCATCTGTGCCAACATTGTCAATGAGGATGAAAAAGATCAAATCACTAGTATGAAGGAAAGCGTTGAGTTATGGTTAAAGGATCATAATATCAGAAGCTTCTATTCAATTATTCCAAACAACAAATTAAGTCTAGGAGTTCAAAATTCAATCTTGCTGTCTGGTTTGGGAAAACTAACCCCAAATATGGTAATTATGGGATTTAATAGTAACAACCAAAATATCCACTCAATACAAGAGTACTTTCAAACTCTTGTCTTTGCCTTTGAAAACAAAATGGCAGTAGGAATCTTGAGACTTCCAAATGGAAATGATTACTCCTCTTACATTGCAACTGAAGAAACCACCATTGAAGAGGTTGAAGCCAACAAAAAAGGAAAAAAAGACAAAAAGGTTACTGCTGTATTTAGAGGAAAAGATGGAAAAGTTCTTCCCAAACAAATTGTGGATGATATTACACAATTCAGAACTAAAAAGAGGGAAGGATTTATAGATGTCTGGTGGCTATATGATGATGGAGGATTAACATTGCTACTTCCTTATATTCTGCAGACCAGAAAACAATTCAGAGATTGCAAGCTTAGAGTGTTCCTACTGTCTAATAAAGCAGAGGACTTTGACAGTGAAACCCGATCTCTTGCCAATCTTCTTGCCAAGTTTAGAATAAGTTTCTCTGAAGTTCTGGTAATACCTGACATCACAAAGAAGGCTAAACCTGAAACAAAAGCAGAATTTGAGGAGATTGTTTCTAAGTATCCTAAAGATTCTGTTGACATGTCCGAACTGAATGCAAATGCTGAGAGGACCAACCGACATCTCAGAACAGCAGAATTGTTGAGAGAGAAATCTGCAAACTCTGAGTTGATAGTTTTAACTCTGCCTCTGCCCAGAATTGGCAGCTCTCCATCCTTGTACCTGGCTTGGCTGGATGTTATGACTAAAGGTCTTCCTCCTGTTCTTCTAACACGAGGAAATCAGTCTTCAGTCCTTACTTTCTACTCCTAGAGGTATGAAAACAGTTTAGTTGATGAAAACAATTTTTTTAGTACTCTATTTTTATTTTTAGGATTGAAATGTGCAGACAGATGTTAAATGAACAGAAAATCATAGTGAATATTCTATTTATATTTATTTTGTATGTGTAGATTGTGTTGTATAGTAAAACAATAAGTTTCAAAATATTTGGGTCACTTATTTTAGGCCCAAATAAATCAACATTCTTTGCATTTTCTATTTAAAAATAAACTTCTTAAAATAAAAGTCGTTCTCAACTATCAATTATCGTTAAACATCAACCATTGTTAACTACATATGTTAACAAGCTTGGAACAAAGAATTTAAATCTCAAGTTTGTCTCCGGCCCTACTTGTGGATATGGATTTTTAGAATTAGATAGAAAATATTATCATTTTTTCTGAATTATGTCTATTTGCCTGCATTATTTGATGAATAGTTTGGGATACATTAACCCATATACAAAAGACACTTGTTTTGTTAGTTTCTAATCAGGTATATTTTATAAATACATGATTAATAAAATATTCATTTATCATTAAAATTTTTTTATTAATTTGAGATTTTTTCCAAAAAAAGGCATTGTTGGATGTAAAAGCCAAATATTTTTTTTTGAGATTCATTCATTCTGCTCGAGAGACATGATTATGGACATAATTTGATTTCCAAAATTATGGAATTTAATTGAATTAGAGCTTAAAGAAACTAAATCTGCAAAACTGTTTAAAAGAAAAATCTTGAAAAACTATTTAGATAGTTATGCAAGTTATATCTGTAAAAAAATAACTGTTTTTTATGTGGATAAACTTAGTCTTTGCTATCTTCTTCACCCTGTAATTCATAAACATGATTCTAATATTGTATGTTGCCCTCTGTTACAACCATCCCGCTGAGTACCCACCCTTTCCCTTATACTTCTTCAGCCCCTCCTTACCTTATTCATGATTTATCATCATTGTTTTGTTTAAAATGTACACTGTACAGTGTACATCCATCTATTTATTTACAATTCGTATTCGCTTATATTGGGCCAACCAATCAAAACAACCAACTCTGGTTAGGCGGGTCCAAACTACATAGTAAATTGTGGCAGGATTATGAAACAGAGCTTAAAAGGGTAAGTATTAACTTTTCAATAGAAGAATATTGTAAAAATGAGCTTTTGAAGATGGCTCAATTGTGAAAATGTGAAGAAGGGGGCTCGGAAAAAGTATTGTTCTGGGTGGCCTTCCCAGAGGCGCAACTAGGACTTTTGCTAGGGGGGGGCAATATATTAGTTTGTTAGGGTTTTTTGGGGGGGGACTATAAACTCAACACAAATAAAATACAGTTCAGAACTTTTTTTTACATTAAATGTTTACAATAGCATTTAGCCTTGAGAATTGAGAAAGATAAAAATATTCTTTTTAAAACTAACTCTAATATAATAAAATTTCTACAATAACTCAATTGGTTTTCTTATTCCTGTGATACTGATTTTCGCCATTCTTTCTTTCTTTTCATTCTGCAGGGGGGGCGCGCCCCCCCTCTCAGGTGCTAGGGGAGGGCGCGCGCCCGGCCGCCCCCCCCCCTAATTGCGCCTCTGGGCCTTCCAACCCTCATTAAGAAATGTTGTTAGTTTGAAACAAATCAGAATTGAAGGTAACTGCTCTTCCTTTATACTTGCGCCCCAAATTTTTAAGGGGAGGACGTCCCCCCAATTTTTCAGGGAGTGAACAACCCCTTTCCCTCTCCCTCTTCAGCCAATGAACCGCATAAAGAAATTCCACAACATACAAGTCAAATTCCACGTTACATTAAGTACTTGAGAAAGGCCATTAACCATAAAGGACTTGAGATTATAGCAATTAAACAAAAAAACTTGTGAAAAAGCCGTACAACAAAGAACTTGAGAATAAACCGTTAAGCATAGAGGATTTGGGATGTACGAACAAACAAAAATACTTGAGAGAAGGCCGGAGGGATGGTAATTAACACTCAGTGCACTATTTACTCCATAGGAGGGATGGTAATTAACTCTCAGGAAACTAATTACTCCATGGGAGGGGTGGTAATTAACACTGAAGACACTAATTACTCCAATGGAGGGATGGTAATTAATCCTTCATGATGGAGTAATTAGTATCCTGAGTGTGTTAATTACAATCCCTCTGATGAAGTAATTAGTGTCCTTATTGTTAATAATCATCCCTCCAAACAGCGAGATACCCCAAACCTGAAATTAATTCTTTAAAAGTATTTCTTATTTTTAAAGACTGTTAGTGCTCAGCTTTCTTTCAGTACAAGATACTTGATGTAAATTCTAATATAAGGAATGAAAAGTCCCGTCATTTACCGACCACCTGACTTAGCAGAATTAAGTACTTTGCAGCTTTAAGTTTTTTGATTTATGGCTTCAAAAGTACAAGTTTAGATTACTGTAGAAAAGGGCGCGCTCGGCTTTTTTAAAATTTCGTTTGTTCATCGTTTGTAAACTACCCATTTCGTTCTTTTTTTTTAACACTCTTTCAAAAAATAATTTATTCCATTTGTTCTCAAACTTATTGTTCATTTCCATATATTTTGTTCGTTTTCTTACTGAACAATCGTGAAACGATCGTTTTTTGTAAAAATCGTTTGTTTAGATAAGGTACTATCGTTTTTCAAATAGGTTGTCAAGTACAATAGACGGCAACACAGAATCCGTACACTTTCAGTACAACTGTTTAAACGTCATAAGTGTCAAATTTTCTGTCTGACAAAACATTAAATAAAAGTGATATTTTTAGACTAAAGTGCTTATCTTTTAGTGAAATTAGTGCCATTTTATATATTTTTATTTCTGTTTTTACAATTTTTCATTTAACGTTCTATAGACTAAACAACGGGGTTGAAACTGATATTGTACATAACCCTTTAACATTGTAATTCGAAAGTATAACGTTAGAACATATTTTAGAAATGTTTAATGATATCTTTGGAGAAGTGCTCTGGAACGATCTAATCGTGGATAAACCCCCAGATCCAGAAGAAATACAGGCAACAAGAAACGGTAATTTTCTAATGAAATGTCGTCTTCTATGGATATTTAATTTTTTTCTCAAATGTCCTACTTTACTATTTTTGGGAACACGTACGAAATATATAAAAAAATTTAAAAGTGCTTTAATTATGAAATTATTGGAAAGTCTATGTAGATATATATTATAAACAGGGTGTCCCAAACAAAAATTTGGAGTAGGGGTATTGGGAACTGAGGCAACAATTTTTATGAAATGTTCACAATCATGTTAACATTAGAAATCTCGATATTTCAGTTATTTCCAGGCATTCTTTTTATTCTACAATCACTTCTTTAATTATGGAGCATGAGCCGAAAAATCGATTTCCCAGATTTTTCAAATTTTGATTTTTTACATATATTCATTTGTTCATAAATAACCAAAAAATTCACAAATTTTCGTACATTTTATATAAGTTATCTGTTGCAGCCAAAATTTTGGATAATTTTGAATTAAATGATATTTTTGGTCTTCATTAATTATATTTTTTCATTTAGGGGGCAGGCGAAGAACTTGTTTTATGCCTGGATGCCTCCACCCCCTGGGACATCCAGATTTAAATTTCCAAAGAACAAAAAGAAGCAGGAATTGTAGCCGAATTCTTTAAAAATTGACGACACTAATGAAATCGGAGAAAGCCGAGTGTGTGCTCTTCATTTTGCTAAGTCTAATTTTAAGCCAAATTTGAGAACTTTTTCGAAACTTCCAGAAATCTCCTCTGCAAGGAAATTTCCTTTATCCTCTGCAATCCCATCAACAACTGTAACAGAACCAAAATCTCCATTATCAACCTTTTTTGTAAAATTCCAAAGAATAAGGCATTTAAATGGTTTAGTAAACAAACAAGGTCATCACATGATACGAAATAAAAAACCAAAAGGCCAATTTATGTTTTAATAAATAGTTCAAAACATTTTTTTATTTTTTTTATTGTTTTTTTTTGTTATTTTTGTGTATGATGATATAATGTGTATACTTGAGTCATTGTTTAACCCACCAAAACTGTGTCACTTTTAAAACAAGGTATAATCCAAATGATTTTTTGTAAAATTCGTATAAAGTATGAGTGTTTCAAAAAGTTAAAATTCTAAATTTATTAAAAAATTAGCTGGCTTTAGAGATTGAACAGTAAACCTTTAATAACCCTAGAAATATTTACTTTAATGCTACTTAGAGGGCTAGGGCCTGGACGCCCCCCCCCCTCCCTCAGACTATTTAGTTTACATAGATATACAATGAAAAAAATTAAGCCACCAAATGACAGTAAAAATACTCTATCTAATTTTGAGTTGTAAATATTTTTTACGTATTCCTGAAAAGACGACATTTATCTTCACAGAATCTTGGAAATCATACAAACTAATTAGGGGACATGTCGTCTTTTTTCATTTGACACATATGACGTTGTGCGCAGTTGGTCGATTTTTCTGTTGCCATCTATTGTACTTGACAATCTATTTGGTTTTTCAAAGGTTTAATAGAAGAAATCTAGTTGTTGATTTTGTTGTTTTTTTGATCGGCTTCGAAATCCACAAAACTAACGTACAACAGCCTACTAAACTTGATTAAAACTTTAATTTTTTCCTTTCTTTTAACAATCCCTCCCTCTTCCTGACAATTTTTTATTTCTAATTTTTAAAAGGGTTTTTCTTTAAAAAGGGAGTGTTCGCGAAAAATGAAAGGGGGTATAGGCTTAATGCGATAAATAAGCGTTTTTGATCGCTACCAATCTTACTTCTATCTGTTGCGTCTAAAGAAGAAAATTAATAAAGACGTCACATACCGAAGAGCGTATCGCCCATACAAATTAAGGAAGTTGGAACATACGACTTGGATCGTAAAAAAATCAAATTAATATCAAACAAATCATTCAGATATTACAACCTATAGTCATCGATTATCTTTCGCCACATTTGTATATAGTTGATTTTTCATAATATGTTTTAATTGTTATGATCTGAGAGTTACTTATAAAAACTTTATTCCTGTTTCAAGGATTTTTGGTAATGAAGACGACATTTTCATATTTTCCAGGAAAGTTCGAAAACAAGTTGTAAGCTAAATATTATTTCAAAAAACAAAATCAAAACTATAGTATGAAATATCAAATATATACAAATGTTGCGAAAGATAATCTTTGACCATAGGTTGTAATATCTGAATGATTTCTTTGAAATTAAATTGATTTTTTTACTGTCTAAGTCGTATGTTGCAATTTTCTCAATTATGGGCGCTAAATTATTCGGTATGAGACGTCTTTAACAATTTTCTCCTTATAGACGCACTCCCTTTAAAGTGATCGTTATTAGACAGAAGGCAACTTCAAGAAAAAGTAACAATAGTCTGAAATTTGTTTAAAATATCTGAGTGTGAATCAACTATCGCATTGACAATAATATAACCAATTTTTCTGTTTTTTACAGCTAATAAAACCCGTTTGGGTAAATAAATGTTTATTTCTTACAAATATCATTACTTTATGTCACAAAATATCAATAATATAAATATATATATATATTTAAAGTAAAATATGTATTCTAAACTTTTTCGGTTAAGAATTAGAAATTCTCCAGCAAAAAAAAAATCAAGTGAAGTACCATTTTTTTAATTCTACACATTTGTACTGTTACATTTTTAAATATTGCAACAAAATTCTATGATGAAAAAATACAGTAGTGAGAGAAACGCAAAGTTCTAAAGATTGCACAAATATTGATTCAGGTTAAGATTCTGAATTATCAATGTGTTATAAAAAATTCAAATGAGCAGGTGGCCATGAAATATTTTCTTTCTTGGTTAGACTGAGTTCTGAGCTCTTTCTCAATACTTACTGCACGTGTTGAAATCCTGATTGTGAGACCCAGATTGTATTGCTATCTTTAGATTCTGAAATTTTTCTTAATTATTTACAATCGTAAATTTCGAAACTGTGAATATTGTATAAACGAGGCTATTTACAAAACGTTGAATTTATTTTTATTTTGGAGCAAATTTTACATACATTTTTCTTGGAGCAGATTTTTATTTTGTATTTAAATAATAAATTTTAAATATTCAATTTTTCCAATAAAATAATTCTACTATTTAATTGATAATGGAACTGATTACAACTACTATTTTTGAATCCCTGTATCTTTGCACACTCAAACTTTGTTTATCTGATTAAGGAATTGATAGTTAACATATTAAAGGTTAACATAAGGTTGCCAAAATGTAAGGATTATCAAATTAGAACTTGTAACAAGTATTCATTTCCATTTCAGCTTGGATATGATAATTATTATTTTTTAAACAATGGTTTACCTTTTTAAGAATAGAAGGTTAAAACAGAAGTCTGATTTCCTCGTGTAAGAAGCACTGGAGGAAGACCTTTAGTCATCATCTCTAACCATGCCATATACAGAGCTGGAGAAAACTGTTCCTTCACGGGTAGAGGTAGAGTTAGAACAATAAGTTCAGATTTATGAGAACGTTCTCGTAAGAGTTCAGCCTTTCTTAAACATCTATTTGTTCTTTCAGAATTAGCATGAAGGTCCGCTTTTGGAATAGATCCTGCTGGATATTTACTGATAAGCTGTTGAAACTCGGCAAATGTTTCATTGTTGGCTTTCTTTGTAATGTCAGGGATAACAAAGACGGCTGCAACGTCAATTCTGAATTTAGCCAGTAAACTTGCAAAGGATTTTGTATCCTCATCGAATTCTCCAGGCTTGTCTGTCAGGAAAAACACTCTGAGTTTACAGTTTCTATACTGTCTCCTGGTTGTAAGAATGTATGGAAGTAGAAGAGTTAAACCGCCATCATCGTAAAGCCACCAGACATCAACAAAGCCAAGCTTTGCCTTTCCTCGAAACTGTTCAATATCATCCACAATATGGGAAGCCAAGCATCTTCCATCTTTTCCATAGTACACAGATTTGTTCTTTCTCTTCTTATTCTTTTCCCTTTCTAAAGTGTCTTGGATTATGACAGTTTCCTCTGTAGCAATCAATGCTGAGTAATCTTGTCCACCAGGGATTCTTAATATACATACAGACATACGAGCTTGAAGCGAGGTTGTGATTGTGTTGACATACTCATTAATGGCTGGCAAACTGTCCTTTTTACTTTGAAACCCCATCATTACAAGATTTGGTGAAAGCTTTCCAAGACCTGATATCATGACAGCATTTTTTACTCCTTCGCTGTAAGAATCATTCAACACTACAGACGAAAAAGCTTTTATGTGATGATTCTTAAACCATATTTTGGATTCCTCTTTTATGGTTTCAATCTGATCTTTCTGATCAACAGGAATGATTTGTGTACAGATCATCAAAGAAAGTTTTTTTGTCAGCAAATTTCCAAAATCCACAAGAGACTGGCGATGAGCAGGGTTTCCAGTTAGAAGAATTATTTTTGGCCTATAAGATTTTATATGATCTTTTACTTCATTCAAAGCATATGTGTTGTTCAGGGCATTTAAAAACTTAAGGGATTCTGCTGAGCTTCCCCAGCTAACCTCTGGTTTAAGGTAGAAAAGAAGAGCATAAAGACCTACTATAATTACAAATGTAATAATAGCAAGGACCCAGTCCATCAAGAACATTAGTATAACACAACCAAATGCACCAAGTAGAGAAATCCATTTGTTGTAGAACTTGAAGGTTGGTCTCCATCCAGGTGATTTGGTCATGCTGGAATGGAAAACTGAGAGGTTCATTAGAGCATAGGCAGCCAAGAAGAAGTTAGATGCAAGTGCTCCAATAGTGTTCAATTCTCCAATCATGAGGCATCCAAAACCAATGCAAAAAACTAACACTGAACCTCTCAGTGGAGCATTACTTGGACCTGTTCCTACTGCAAAGAAATCAAGTTTAGGATAGATCCTGTCTCTAGCTACAGCTTGGAGGACTCTTGGGGCTCCTTCTAAACTTGCAATAGCAGACGAGAGTGTAGCTCCATAACATCCAAGGTAGACTAGATATCCAGTTGCAGACATGTAGGTCATTACCTTTTGATCATATGCAGATCCAAATTTGCATGAGGTAAAGTTTAGCCCGTAGGCTTCTCTTACAGCGTTCGCTTCTGGTGTACAGTTATATATTTGTGGGAGGTCCCCAGTGTTGTTAGCATATTCTTCAATATTTCCACTAGCTTCAGGAAGAAAGTTAAATCCAACAACTACAGCAAATCCAGCATATGATATATAAGTTCCAGCAATAGCTATGAGTGTTCCCTTAGGTATTGAATATGATGGATCCTTCAGATCTCCAGAAAGGTTAGCTCCAGCAACTATTCCTGTTACTGCAGTGAAGAAAACTCCAAAGACTGACATAAAGGTTTCTTGAAATCCATTTGCATTTACCAAATACTGGGCTTTATAGTTTCTCTCTGCTGTGTCCAGACTCCAGCCAGTAAATCCTTTAGCATGTCTTTCGTCATTCCCAGAATAAGCTGAACCACCAGTTAAGAATGTACCAATAAGCATGTCAACCTGAGCCAATAGAAGCATGACAAGAAGCAACTTTTGGACTCGGGTCACCCACTTCATTCCAACAATAGCAAGTATTAGCAGTAGAACAATTACTGGAGCTCCGATTAATCTCAAATCGTTTAGTCTGTTATCTTTTGTTGCAACAATTCCATTGAAGTCAGATACATCATAGATAAGATCTAAAAGATTATCCACAAAACCCAGAGTGTAAGTAGCTACTGAGATTGCATTTGCCAATGTAAACATCAATCCTATTGCACCTCCAAATTCAGGTCCAAGGGCTCTAGATATCATATAATAGACTCCTCCACTTGCTATTCTTCCATTGGTAGCTACAGCTGACATAGAAAGTGCTGTAACTGCAGTAATAAGATTGCAGACTGTAACTACAAAAAAACCCTCTATGATACCAGCTTGACCAACTACCCATGAGAGTCGAAGGAACAGCATAACTCCCCAGATATTCAGAAGACATCTCATTAGAACTCCCTCTATCCAGCCCATTTTCACTGCTTTAGAGTTTGGTACACAAGCAGGCTGCGCATTTGCCTCTTCATCTACAGCCTTCGTTTTCTTCTCTGACATCAGCTCTTCCAAAGTTGGCCGAAGAGCCATTTCATCTTTACCCTGAGGCATAAAACTCTGTTCAGATGGAAAAGATTCCACCGTGAACTTTCCCAGACCTTTTTCTGGTTCGTATACATAGCTGTCATCATCGTCCCATTCAGCACTTTGAAATGCACTGTTTGCATACCCATCCTCAACAGTATCCTGCCGTGGCGCCAAACTACCTAAAAATGAAATTACACTTTATTAGAATTGCAAAGATTTTATAGTTGAGAAAATATGAAATTTGTTGAACCAAAGGAATTGAGTCTTTGTCACAAACCCAGATTTTCTAATCTTTATATCTTTAAAACCCAATTTTTTAGTCCTTAGATATTTCAAACTATAAATTCTGTAAGATAAAATAATCCAAGTTTGAAATATCAAGGGTTTACACCATCAGGTTGCAAAGATATACGGATTACATAATATAAGTTTGTGGCAAAGACTCAATTCCTTTGCACAAACTCTTAACAATATTGATATTTGCCGCAAAATGAAACAATTTGCATGATTTTCGTTTTGAATTTGAATCCCCATGGTATGTATGCCTAAATACAAAGACTCTCAGCAGAGATCTTCTAAACAAAATTTTCAAAACTATGATTTTTCCATTAAAAAAAGTGTCTTGATGATTTTCTCCAAAGAAGAAAAAAACAATTCAAGAAAGATAATAAGTTATATTATCAGAGGCGCAACTAAAGGGGGGGCGGCCGGGCGCCTCCCCCCTAGCACCTGAGAGGGGGGCGCCCCCCCACCTGCAGAATGAAAAGAAAGATTGGCGAATATCAGTATCACAGGAGTCAAAAATGATAAAACCAGAAGAGTTATTGTAGAAATTGTATTCTACTATTGTTAGTTTAAAATTTTTTTTTCTCAATTCTCAAGGCTAAAGGCTATTTATGGTAAACGTTTAATGTAAAAAAGTTTCGAACTGTATTCAAACTTAGAATTATTTTGGTAAAATAGTTTAAGCTTGAAATATCAAAGGTTTACACCACTCAGTGCAAAGATTTAGGGATTAGAATATTTGAGTTTGTAAAAAAAACTCAGTTTCTAATCTAGAGAACATTCTAAGACTGAACCTGGCAAATTTCTAACTGGCAAATTTGAACAAAATCGAAAATGAAATAAGATTATGAATGTTGGTTAGAATGATCAATCAAAAATTCAATAACTTCAGTAAAAAAACGTAACATTATCTGTCCTTTTTCAATGTAGACGATTTATATTAAAAGGTATTTTGATGTTTTTTTTTTCAGAATATATAAATGATTATTTCTTGTTAATTGTATCTGTAATCAAACCAAGTACTTAACAAATTTTCTTTGGCGCTCCACGAACACATTAAAAGAATTGATTGATTCATATCGTTAATTTTACAGTTGTTGAAAGTATAAATTTTTTTAAATACAAGAAAAAAACGATTTGAGTTGAACACAGCCAAGTCTGCATGCAACAACTGAAAATTTCCTTTTTTTGACATCAAACCCTTAAAAAAGCACTGTTATTTTGAAAAAAAATTCTTAACAGGGGGGCAACCCACCCCCAAACCCTAACAAAATAATATATTGCCCCCCCTAGCAAAAGTCCTAGTTGCGCGTCTGTATCATTTATTTCTGAAGTATCTTTTTCAGTATCTTTTGGTGATATTTTCTTATCGGCAAATACAATAAGAGACTTAACACAAATAATTCACAACAATTAAATGTTCAATGAAATGATTGAAAAAAGGTCAATCTTGGTTGACGAATATATTTCCCTTTCACAAAAATATCATGTGCAATATAAAACAAAAACAAAAAAGTTTGCAGATCTAATCATATTTTTTCGAGGATTTTCAAAATTTTACAAAAATCTAAAATTTTAGGAGATAACTTTTTTTAAATCTGAGCATCCATAAACCTTCCCTTGAGGTCATGTGAGGTACCGTCCCACACAAAATTTGGGTCCAATCGGTTAAGCTGTTTGGACGTTGATTGGATACAAACAGACAAACAAAAAACAGATAGCAAGACAAGCAAAATTTATATGTATAGATAGACGAAGCTAAGCAAACATTTTACTTAAGATACCAACTTCTAAATACATGTAAAATAATTAAAACTATAAAATGAATGGTGATTTATAGAAGTTAGCATTTTTTGCCTCAAAGCATTACAAAGGGACTGTAAGTGTAATTTCAAGTGACCCTCCATGCAAAGATTACAATGCCCGATTCAACATATGTTTTGCATTTTTCATTTCATTTCTGATCGGATTAATGTTTCAAGGGTACTGTTGTAAATCGGGTATTGCCATGTTTGCAGGGAGGGTCACTTTAAATTATAATTACAGGTCCTTTGTCTTGTCTTGGTTTGCTATTAGGGTGAAANGTTGCTTCCGTCTAAGGATAAATATTTTTGGAAATCACTTAAACCATTTGGAATATTGTCGCTGGAAAAAAAAAACAATATTTATTAAGTGAAAGACACTTAAGGAGGAAAGGATCTATAATTTTTTTATTTTTCATTTTCAATTAAGATGCAGCGGTTTTATAAAATTTAAAATCAATGCAGAGGGAATTTTTATTTAATAACCAATGCAATTCAAAATATAACAACGCTTAAAGTATAAAGAAACAAAGATTTAGCCACAAACTCTGATTTTCTAATTCCTATATTTTTGCAACCCAATGACGTTGAATTAAAATTAAAATCAAACACTCTAGAAATTAAAAAATTTAAGTTTTTTTGTAAAAATTAAGTTTTTTTTACGTTGTTCTCTGGGTACAAAATGAAATTGCTTAGAATATACTAGAATGGTTCGAATTAAGAAAATTTTTTAAAAAGTTTTTATTTGTTTTTTTTGCAACTCGATATTTCAAGATTATTAACTTATTATGTATTCTATTCAATATTATCATTGTTTTGTCAATAAACAGAAGTTTTTATAGACCCAATAAAAGGGATAATTGTTTAACTATTTACAAAGATTATTTTGTAAATTGCTCACAGTAACTTAGTAAAGAAATTAATTTTTCAACTAAGTTTAGATGCTTAGAATACATTTAAGAATTTAAAGAAATGTTTAGGTACCTCGGGTCCGAGAACTCATAGTTTACTTAAGTTTGGTTGGCAACCGGCTCTAAAATAGGTGCCAATACACGCTACGCGATACCAGGGGAATCTACCTATCTACGAGGCAAAACGAGCGCAACTTACCGGGCCTTTCCCCGGTACGGGGTAGTACGATGCGGTTAAATACAATTTTCTGGTTCTATCCAGATAGGAACTGTACTTTAATCTTGTGTCTAACCAGTTAAGGACGGTTTTGGATAAAGAGGCAGTTCACAAACCGTGCATAATGGAACCAAGAAAATACAAGGATTTAAAAAACGTATATATGGTTGTTCTAATATATAGCGAATTATTTATGAAATAATATTTATAAACTTGACGCTCGTACTTTCCCCTCAATAGTACTCTTCTAACCAATTCTAAGGTATAGCATTATTTAGATCGGGTAACTATTAAAGGAGACTTCATTCACATTTATTATTACTAAGATATCAAACTGATACAACTGAGGCCACACTATTGAGGACACACAAAAGTTATAATTACTTAAAATATATTTAAATTTCTGTATTAAGAAGAGTTTATCAATCTGATTTATGTTTTTCATGTTTGTGACTTATCACCCGACCTAGAGGAATCTGACCTTTGTGAATTTATAGGTGGAGATGGATTTTAGATACTCGATAATTAGTACGTAAGTACGTCGTTAACGATCATTAACGAAGGTAAATTCGTTACCGAAACGACATTTTAAAAAAAAAATACTTTGTTTATTAGTTTTGAAATACGATCGTTCATCTCTAAGTTTTTCTTTGCGCCGTTATTTTGTAGAAAAGTTAAAACGTTCCATCTCAGAACTTATTTGTTCTTTAGAATTCGTGGATTCATTCCGTTGAACGTATTCAAATGTTTCTACAGGCAACATAATGAACGCTTTTTGACCCTTATCATGTTAGAATACGTTAACCCTATTTACTATTGTTTGTTTTTTTGCGATAACTCAAAAAGCTTGGAAACTCTGATTTTCCGACTTTTTTAACTTATACACATGCCCATCACTTATGGCTAAAAGATGGGCTTTTATACCTACTGCCTTAGACATACTGCCTAAATTGCCTTATTATACCTATACTAGACTAAATCTATATTTAGACCTACTTCCAGTCATTGGATTTCAACGTTTTATAGCACTTTGGAAATCCTATAACAAAAGCAAACAGATTACACAATATTTGCAAATAAATTTATGCATAATTTTGCAAAATTTGTTTAAAAAATTCTATTTCTATTAATATTTAGACTTCTTATTTTGTTTTTCTAAATTTCACAAATTCCTAAACTTGTGCAGAACTATTGCAGATTTATATAAAGGAAGACAAATGTTATATCATTTCACCTGTGTATCATGTTGTTTTACAATGCTTAATTAACCCATAACCATTAAAAATGAAAAATTACAATCATTCTTTTGTCTGATATTTTTCGTCCTATATCATTTTCGTGTTTTACATTTAGAATTTAGAAATACTTCAAGAGCTTAAGTGTACAATTGCATTACCTTGGAAACCCAGCGTGGCCCATGGTACTCAACGTTGCTCTTACCGTTTACCAGCACTTGGTCGATTTTACCTGGAAACTAAATTTTCGCTATAAAAGTCGATCTACTTAACTTAGAATCTCAAAACCACCCTAAGAACATTTTCGTGGCTCTCCCGAGTATCCAATCAGAATTTGAGGCAAATCGGTCCAGGGGTTCCTGAGTTATGATCGTACAAACAAACAAACAGAAATTACAACTTTTCATATTTAGATGCTTTGTCTGTTGGAATTTGTTCGGAATGAAAGTTGAAACACAAGACAAATACAAAACTATTCATTTGGTGTACTGTCATGTTTTGCCTGGTATAATCTGTGTACTGTACAGACCTCTCTAGCTAGTTAAATGTCGGCCCGGTTCTTGGGTTTAAATGAAATTTTATAATCTAAAACTGCATGTTCAGCTGTATTGAGTTGAGCGTGGTTTATACCATATAATCTAAAAATAGTTTTAAATCTCGATAAGTGCATTTTTAAAGAAAAACCGGTTTTATTTTATTTTACTTTAGATTTATCTAAAGTATAATTATTTCTTGAATTTTTACTGCGGAGTAAAAAAAATACTGCATGTTAAAAAATCAATTCAAACTTTTTGTAGTGTTTATTTAAACAAAGAGATAACTATAATAAACGATGCTCTATATACCAGGACGACGTTTCAAAATGTCAGAAATAGGTTAGGAATGGGGGAAAGGTTGTCTTAAACCATACTTTTTGGCCTTTAACTTAAGTATGTTTTTAAATCTCAGATACACAGGTCAAAATCATCAATGTTTTTAGGTCATCGAATTATCCACATCTTAACCGCCCCCCCCCCTTTGTTCCAGAGTTTTTTAGTTCTCACATTACTCATACTCAAATGCAGAGGACTGTTTTCCGAACTTTGATAAGGGAGGTCAGTCTGGGAAAATATGGGAGGTCAGTCTGGGAAAATATGGGAGGTCAGTCTGGGAAAATATGGGAGGTGAGTCTGAGAAAATATGGGAGGTCAGTCTGGGAAAATATGGGAGGTCAGTCTGGGAAAATATGGGAGGTCAGTCTGGGAAAATATGGGAGGTCAGTCTGGGAAAAGTTTAAAATTTTCTTGATTTTGTTTGAAATTGTTTCTGGCATTCGAGCTTCCAAATAACTTTTTTTGCAATTAAACACGGTTGCAATTCTTTACTAAAAAAAGCTAAGGGTCCGGCTTTTCATGATATTGAAAATTTTTAAACACAATTCCATATACATTTCTTGCTTTTAAAGAAGAATACAAAGTTTTTGAGTTCTTACAAAAGAAATTTTTAATTATTTAAAATAAATTAGAGGCGTTTTTAAACCAGTCACTTACAAGCAACAAAAAAGCGTGTGGCACTAGCAGATACTAATCAGTTGCTTGAAACGTAACCCCCCCCCCTTCTTTACCTTATCCCTGCGTTATATGCAACAACAGGCAGTATCTGTAAAGATCGACGGATAGGATAGTTTCTAATTGGTTTAAACTGGATTACTTCGCGTTCATTATAAACCGTCCATATCAAGGGCTTCATCAGATTTAATAGGACATACGGACTTTTAGCAATTTTGAAAGTTATGTAAGCGATTCATTGATTTATAGCTTGCTGCATCAAGGGCGTACACAGAAAAGGGGGTGGCAGTGCCTCCCCATAGACCTGTAAAGGAGGGGGGGGGGCGTAGTCCGTTTCCTCACCCTACATTTATTCTTGTATACGCCCTTGTTCTGCATTAATAAATAGTTTTTAAATTCATGAAAAGTATTTCAGAAAACCTTGGCCATTGTAAAATAGAAAAATTTACGAAAATAATATAGATCAAAGACATAATAAAAGGTTTAAAAGCCTATTTCGTTTGTTATATAGGTTACAGTTTTGTCTTTGCAGGTTACAGGTTACTTATTGCAGGGTACAGCTATCTGATTACAGTTTAAAATTGTAAGTTACAGTTCTCTAATTGCCGGTTACAATTCTCAATTTGCCGACTATAATTCTTTGCTACAGTACTCTTCTTGTATTTTACAGTTTTTATGCATGTTATAGTTCTCTAATTCCAGGTTACAGTTCTCTAATTGTTGGTTAAAATTTTCAAATTGCAGGTTACAGTTTCTCTAATTTTAGTTTACAGTACTCTAATTGCATACTACAGGATTTTTTAGCATGTTACAGTGCTCTAATTGCATACTACCGGATTTTTTTAGCATGTTACAATACTCTAATTGCAGGTTACTATTGATAATTGAAGATTACAGTTTCTCTAATTGCAAACTACGATTCCTTTATTGCATATGAATGTTTTTGCATATGACAGTTCTATAATTAACGGTTACAATTCTCTAATTGCAGGTTAAATTACTCTCTTTGCAATTCACAGTTCTCTTATAGCAGGTTTCAGTTCTCTAGTTCTCTAATGGCAGACTACAGTTCTTTAATTTCATGTTACAGTACTCATCTTGCATATTTCAGTTCTCTAATTGCATATTACAGTTCTATTTGTCGCAGATAAGGTCCTATAATTGCAGAATACAGTTATCTAATTGGAGATTAAAGTCTCTAATTGCAGGTTACAATTCTCTAAGCTTGCTGCACTGTATGCTACAAAGCTACAGTACTCTTCTTGCATATTAGTTGTTCTATTAGTAGCAGGTTAAGCTCTATAATTGCAAGTTACAGTCTGTAATTACAGGTTACAATTCTGTAATTGCATGCTAGTTCTTCTTGCATATTAAATTTTAATTAGTCGCAGGACACAGTTCCCTAATAGCAGGTTACAGCTCTATAATGCATAAATAGTTGCAGACTACAGTTCCCTTATAGCAGGTTACAGCTCTATAATACATATGTAGTTTCAGAACACAGTTCCCTAATAGCAGGTTACAGCTCTATACTACATATATAGTTGCAGACTACAGTTCCCTAATAGCAGGTTACAGCTCTATAATACATATAAAGTTGCAGACTACAGTTCCCTAATAGCAGGTTACAGCTCTTTAATACATATATAGTTGCAGACTACAGTTCTCTAATAGCAGGTTACAGCTCTATAATACATATATAGTCGCAGACTGCAGTTCACTAATAGCATGTTACAGCTCTACAATACATATATAGTCGCAGAACACAGTTCCCTAACAGCAGAATACAGCCCTATAATACATATGTAGTCGCAGAACACAGTTCCCTAATAGCAGGTTACAGCTCTATAATACATATATAGTTACAGAATACAGTTCCCTTTTAGCAGGTTACAGCTCTATAATACATATATAGTTGCAGAATACAGTTCCCTTTTAGCAGGTTACAGCTCTATAATACATNACAAATTATATGCAGTAGAGTACATTAATACAGTATGTTCCCTAGACTATTCATTTCAATTTCGAATTTTTGAAACTGTTAAATAAACTTTATAATGAATTAGGTGAATAAAAACATCATTTGATTTATAGTTATAACGGAAAATCATCGTTTGTAAAGTGAAAGGCATAGAGTCTATGTGAAATGATCATTGGTCAATTATGAAACCAGCCTATTTCATAATTTGGTTTTCTTTTAACATTAATTTTAGATTTTCTATAAAATGTTATTCCAGGGCCCAAAAGGTTATATAGCATAAATATGTGAAGTACACCTTCAGTATGGAAACAAATGGCCGTTTTACACTTTTTTCTAGTAAATTCCACTCTTATAAATATTCTATTCTCTTTGGTTAAGGATCATTGAAATGACCAATAAAATAGTTTTAAAATATATTGTAAATGATTCCCAATATAATTAACATCCCACACCTTCACTGAGAACTTTTTCCTTTTTCGAAGACTTCCATGCGAATATTTATTTCTTATTGAAATCCACAATTTCCACTTTATAAAAGCCTACAGGGGGAAGAGCAAAAGTTTTCTTGAAGGGGGGGGGGGGGCTGAGCATCCCAATTCAACCTTAATATTATTACTCTTTCACATTAAATCGCCTCCAGCCCACTATTCTTTCTCTTAACTACAGAGTACAGATACATGTCAAACAATCAGAGACATATGCTTCATAAAAGTGTTTGAAAACTCTTTCCGAAACTCCCCTGAAGGAGGGTGGTGGAGGGGGAGGAAGCACGTACAAGACTAAATTAGGGGAGGAGGGGTGGGAGAGAATAAAGATGAGGGAAGACTAATCATTGTCTTCAGGAGACTACTCAAGACTTCAGAGAGTATTACAGAACTGTACATAGTGGATTCATTATAATATACATATAGTCATTCCATTGAGATTTTGGAATACAGTCAGTAGACTTCATATAAAGGTGACAGTTGGCATTAGACATTTAGAGATCAGATTCCGCTTTCCTTTTAGATCTTTCCCCACGATCGATTTACATTTAATTTTGACACACCATAGTTAAAAAATAAAATTAATATGGCTTTCTGATTCTTACTTCTCCCTGGCCACCCCTCCCATCAAAAATACCTAAATACCTCCTAGCTCAGCTACCCTACCCTATAACATCATAAATATCAGACTGTGTCTGCAGTGTATTAAAAATTTAACCATTAACCAGGTGCAGATTAAATCTATTCCCCAACTTCAGAACCAAGATTAAAAATAGAAAAGAGTAATCGAAATATGTCAAAAGATGTGTTTAGATGTGTTCACCCCCACCTAAAAAATTATATATTTCTTTTTCCTTCAATAATCTAGGCTGTATTAAGATTTAAAAATAAGCCACTAGATCAATGTTGGATTTGAGTTTTTGTCACAAAAACAAATTTTCTAATTCCTATAACTTTAATCCTGATGGTGTAAACCTGTGGTATTTCAAACTTAGCTTAATTTGATCTGACAGAATTCATAGTTTGACATTAGGTTGCAAGGACATAGGGGTTAGAAAATCTGAGTTTGCTGCAAAAACTCAATTCCTTTTTGGAAAAATAAATCTTACACTACAAAAACTCCGTATGTTACGGGCCGACATCACCCATTAGAATGTAACTTGATTTTTATGAACATGAGCTCCGTAATTAATCCTCTCCTGTTCTAACAAGTGTAATCAATGTGGCCTGTAGACAAGTGTGAATTGCCATCGTAAAATCTAAACAAAGGTTGAAGAGAACTTGTTTAGAACGAAAATATCATCATTGAAGTCCCGGGGCAAAACTACTCAGGTTGCAATCCATAGATACAGGGGTAAATATATATACTTAAACTATAGATACAGGGGTAAATATATATACTTAAACTATAGATACAATACAGAGGGAAAGATATATATATGTATATATAGTATATGCACTATAGATACAGAGGGATATATATACATACACTATAGATACAGAGGGTTATATATACATACACTATAGATACAGAGGGATATATATACATGTTTTATGAAAACGATTTGTGACCGTTTTTTATACGATTGTTTTTAAAAAAACAATCGCTTTTAAAAAAACGAACGTTTTTTGAAAAAAATGTTATTGACAATTATGTTAACGATCTTTACCGAAGGGTTATCGTTAACGATCGTTAACGAAGGGTTGTCGTTAACGATCGTTAACGAAACGACGAACTTTATAAAAACGGTAGTTTTTTGAAAAACGAAAAAAATGTCATACAAATTTTTTGAATGTCGTCTTACAAGAAGTAAAAGAGTTGTGTGGGATCTAAAACTTCCAGACATTTTCTTAAAAACTACTCAATGATAAGTACAGATGCCCTTTTGGTCGGTTTCCTCTCTTCGTTAATGATCGTTAACGAATGGCCGTCGTTAACGATCTGTAACGAAACGACGAGTTTAAAAAACGACCATTTTTAAAAAACGAACTTTTAAAAAACGATCGTTTTTAAAAACGATCGTTTCGTTCTTGATTTTTCTTTGCATTTTTTTTAAAGAAACGATCGTTTTTCAAAAAAAGAAAACGTTAACACAGTGGGATATATATATATATACTTATCCTGTAGATGCAGAGGGCCGAGATATATATATATATACTTATCCTGTAGATGCAGAGGGCNACTGAGGGGTATATTATATACCTTAACTATAGATACATACAGATATCTACTTTAACTATAGATACAGAGGGATATATATATATATATTTAGTTAAATTTTAGCTACAGAGGGGTCTACTAAAACTATAGATACAGATAGAGGCCGAATTAAAAGAATTTGAACCGCGGCTTAAATATGGTTGTTTCCTCCTAAAATTGTATTCAATGTTTCAAGATTTAAGCCGTCGCTCAATTGAAACCGGTTTTAGGAGGATTTGAGACACGGCTCAAATTCATTAAATTCGGACTTAGGTCAACTAAAACTACAAATACAGAGGGATATATTCAAACTTCAGAAGCTAAATGATTTGTCGCCATAAGCGATGAAACTGATTTCAAGTCTACATAATTTACAAAGTAAGATCATCAGTATAATTTAATACTTGATGATAAACAATATCGGGGTCATTGACCTCAGTATTCATAAATTATAAGAAATTTAAGTGAATATGTACCTAATATCAAATCTTAATGAGCTATAGAAAGAAAGAAAAATGGAAAAAAATTACGATTTTTTAAAAAAAGGGTCTCTAATCAACTTTTAAATTATTGGTTAAAACGATTTTTCTAGACCGTTATTTATTTTCACCAAAGGAAAAGAACGGAGTAAATATATTAATATAAGTATCCTAGTACTAAATTAAATGAATAGTGCGAAGTAGTGAAACTACGTAAGTGAGAACCAGAAAACTGTGGAATAGGAAAACTACATTACAGCACTATAGCAAGTGAACTACATTACAGCACTATAGCAAGTAAATTTAACGTGGTTGGAAATCAAATAGTTTCACTTGTAACTTACTACACTAAATTTAAGTGAAGTGGTTCAACTTAGTAAACGTATAGTCCATCTTTTCTTGTTATCTATTAAATTTGATTTTTGAAGGTAAACGTGTAGTTCTACTTTTATTAATACGCATATAGAATATATATAGAATAAAATATAGAATAAAATATTATGAATAATCAAAACTTAAATATTAAATAACGGGCCCATTTGTTAGATGTAAATTTGAAATAACTTTAAACGAAAAATAAAACGCCATGTTTCTTTAATCCTTCCTTTGTAAGAAAAACAGAAAATATAATAATGAATCTTGAATGATATGATAGGACATGTTATAAGTCTAAAACCACCTCAGATTTTTCAGATTCTGATTTATTTCAGACTAAACAGTACAATGGAAGATTAAGTATTGAATCGTCTCTGCTCCCAAGCAACAACACTCCGGCAAATTGTAGCTTAAAACCTTGTCTTGATAAATACTTTGCTTGTTTCATGGTTTGTTTGTTTGTATCCGATAAACGTCAAAACGGCTGAACCGTGGGACTTCACATGACCCAAGGGAAGGGTAATGGAGATGGTCAGAATTAAAAACTTTCCATTTCAAAACTTTCATTCTTTCAAATCCACAAAAATTTCGATAAATCCACGAAAATATTTTTTGATGTAGTTTGATAAGTCAAAAAGGGAAAATACCGCAGATAGAGAAACAATTATAAGTTAAAATCGAATACGGGTGCAAAGCGCTCTGAAAGCCTAGTATATATATACATATATATATATATTTATATATTCGTTGCTTGTAGTGTTTATCTGTCTGTTTGTTGCATGCAATAAATGTAAAAACTATTGAACAATTTTTTTTGCGGGACCTCAAATGATCCCAGGAAAGGTTTATGGGTGTTCAGAATTTAATAGTCAAGAATTCCCATCGTATGAGGTTTCGAGAAAGTATTGTTTTTACGTCTAGTTATAGTTTCCACAAGCTAAGTTCAGATTTTGGAAACTATAATTCAGACAATTGTATTCTTCTTCCTTAGGTTAGCCCTCCACCGTCAGTCTGTGCAAATGTACTTTTTAATGTTAATTGACCTTAAAAAGTTGGACCCCTATGTAACCCATAAAGGACACCCCCCNCGCTAAAAATGCCCCAACTGGTTTAAGAACATAAGATTTTTAAAATGAAATGTAGAATTTAATTTAGAATTCTCAAACTTTGAAAAAATTTAAAAAGAATGATGAAACTAGTTCATGTGCCTGTGTCCTACTAATAATAATATTCAATAAGCATGAAGTGTGACAGTTAAGCATATTTAAAACTACTTGTAAAGAATATTTTCTTCAAGATAAAGACCCTTTACTGGTTTGAAGGGTATTTCATCCGTTTAATACTAGAAACGTATAATATGATATATTTATTATTAAACTTGGTCGTTTATAAGCTATCCATGTTAAGTAGGAAATTCATGTACATAACGATACCGATCCAGTAAAGTAAAAAAAAAGTCCATAGCACTTATGTTCTTTTTAAAGGAATTTATTTTAGTAAATTGTTTAGAGAAAAATATTTCCCTTATAGTTAATAATTAAATTGTAGATCACGCTTAACAGGATATCCTAGTTTAATAGTCAGTGTGCTTTATTTATGTATTTTCAGAATTTTTGTTGAAAACTACGTGTGAAATATAACATTAATATCTGACAATCGTACTACTATGCTTTTTTCGTACCAGCCCGTCGTACCCAATGTATAGTTGACCCGGAGCGTTTAACGTTGATTCTTTGTGAATTCAGTTACGAACCAACGATTTTTAAATAACATTTGATGACCTAGTATGTTAGGAACCTGATAAATTTTTTTTTATTTTTTATTTGAATTTATTTTTTTAATGTGTTGAAGTATGTATACCTGAACGTTTCCTTACTTCATGAACAAGTTCTTGAAGAACTTTCATCTTCTCCAGTTCTCAATACACGACGTATAGAGACTTTATGATGTTCTTGGTTGAAAAGGCGTCTCAAAACAACTGATTTTCTATCAACCCATTGATTAAAAACACATTGAATTACAGAATATCCGCTCCGCTGGGTGAATTAACGAAAAAGAAACAATGCTAAATAAGTCTAACCGTACTTGGAGAATGAAGGGGAGTAGTAATTTGGCGGCATTTATTCATCTCGACTGGCAAGAAAACACTTTAAAATCATGTTAATTTCGTTTTAGTTTAAAAATCTTAAAGTTTTAGTATTCAGGAATAATCTTCTTTTCCTTAAGAGCATATGATTTAGTGTTGTCCGGCCATAGGTGGTTCTATGGTGGTTCTAGGGGGGGGGGGGTTGTAACATTCCCCCCCCCATCTAAATTCTTCTAATTTTTTACTTCTTTTTAGTCGTAGCCGCAGCTGTTTCTCTCTGCAAAAATTGAAATCAAAAACATCTTTATTTGAATCTTACACATTTAGCATAAATTGTTAAATGTAAGTGCTCATTATGACTCTTTATCACCTCTTTGAAGCAAATTTAGATCCAAAGTTTATATTCATACCTTTGTTATGTATTTATTTAACACTATTAGTTTTTTAGAATTATAATATTATTATCAAATATCAATTTTAAGAATTAATATATCAGGGATTAATATGCTTGCACTCTTTTTTGCAACACAGCATAGGGGAAAAGGGGAGGCATTGGTTGTAAAATGCAGTATTCAATGCAACTCGAAAACTATTTTGTGACCCTTCTAATTTCAATCATAAAACCACCCTTGGTTGTCCCTCAATTGGTATACACTAGCTTGGGAACCCAGTGCTGCCAAGGTTACTAAAAGTTACTCCCGCCGTTTACCCGCACTTTAACGATTTCACATGGGAAACTAAAATTCGTTATTGAAGTAGACCAACTCAACGTAGAATCTCAAAACCAAGCTAAGGACCTTCCCGTGGGTCTTCCGAGCTCCCCAATCAAAATTTGAGGCAAATCGGTCCAGGGGTTTCTAAGTTATGATCGGACAAACAAACAAATAGATACCTTTACCCTTTACAACTTTACATATATATAGAGTGAAACCTTTTTTTGCCAGTTTGGACAATTTACATATATAGATACTAGCTTGGGAACCCAGCGCTGCCAAGGTTACTAAAAGTTACTCCCGCCGCACTTTACCAGGAAACTAAATTTTCGCTGTGAAAGTAAATGCACTCAACTAAGAATCTCAAAACCAATCTAAGACCATTCCAGTGGGTCTCCCGAGTTCCCCAATCAAAATTTGAGGCAATTCGGTCCAGTTATGATCGGACAAACGAACAGAGGTTAAAATTCTTTAAGTTCCGGTTTACGGAATGGAAATTTTTCCGGTTTACGAAATGGAAACTGGAAATTTTACGGTTTCCATTCCGTAAAACGGAATTATCCCGGAATTCCGGTTTACGCAACAAATTTCCGGATCATTCCATTTCCAAAATGGAAATTTTTTTCCGGAAAAATGGAAACCCTAACCTGGATTGATACGTGTGTTGAAGACTTCTATGGATTAGGGTATTTAATACAACACTCTCTTTAAGCAAATTAACTTCGAATGTATTCCAGCAAAGAACTTATAAATGAGATGTTGAGCTAATTGACCTAAATCCTAATAGGTCCCTTGACAGCTGAAATTTACAAAAATTGTTGATTTTTATCAGAACAGGTGGATTCACTGATGTTTTAGTTGAGAAGAAATATAAGATTCAACTTTAGTTTCAAACATGGTTTCATCAAGATCACACTTTCTTCTTACAGGAATTCAAACATTTTCAAAATTTATTAATGTCCGGAAAATTCTGTTTAAATACAAAAAAATCGGTGTTATCTCAGAAAATTCGTTATTAATATTCCGAAAAATTCGATAAAAACCAGGAAAATTTAGTTAAATTCCGGTGAAACAACTTTCTACTGAAAGTCTTTTAATAGTTTCCGGCCTAGTTATTCAGTAGTTTTACATATAAATATTCAGTAGTTTAAAGTCTAGTTATTCAGTAGTATCTGACTTAGTTATTCAGCAGTTTCTCATTTAGTTATCCGATAGTTTCTGGTCTAGTTATCCGATAGTTTCTGGTCTAGATATTCAGTAGTTTCTCATCAAGTTATTCACATTTCTTATCTAGTTATTCATTAGTTTCTGGTCTAGTTATTCAGTAGTTTCTGGTCTAGATATTCAGTAGTTTTACCACGAGTTATTCAGTAGTTTAAAGTCTAGTTGTACAGTAGTTTCTCATCTAGTTATTCAGAAGTTTCTCATCTAGTTATTCATTACTTTCTGGTCTAGTATTCTAAACAATAGTTTCTTGTCTAGATATTCAGTAGTTTCACATCCAGTTATTCAGTAGTTTCTGATCTATTCATTCAATAGTTTCTCATCTGTTGATTCAGAAGTTTCTCATCTAGTTATTCATTAGTTTCTGGTCTAGTTATTTAATAGTTCCTGGTCTATTTATTCAATAGTTTCACATCTAGTTATTCAGTAGTTTAAAGTCTAGTTTTTCAGTAGTTTCTGATCTAGTTATTCAGTAGTTTCTCATCTATTGATTCAGTAGTTTCACATCCAGTTATTCAGTAGTTTAAAGTCTAGTTTTTCAGTAGTTTCTGATCTATTTATTCAGTAGTTTCTGATCTAGTTATTCAGTAGTTTCTCATCTATTGATTCAGAAGTTTCTCATCTAGTTATTCATTAGTTTCTGGTCTAGTTATTCAATAGTTCCTGGTCTAGATATTCCATAGATTTACATCTAGTTATTCAGTAGTTTAAAGTCTAGTTTTTTAGTAGTTTCTGATCTAGTTATTCAGTAGTTTCTCATCTATTGATTCAGTAGTTTCACATCCAGTTATTCAGTAGTTTAAAGTCTAGTTTTTCAGTAGTTTCTGATCTATTTATTCAGTAGTTTCTCACCTAGTTATTCAATAGTTCCTGGTCTATAGTTATTCGATAGTTTCTGGTCTAGTTATTCAATAGTTTCTGGTCTAGTTATTCAATAGTTTCTGGTCTATTTATTCAGAAGTTTCTCATCTAGTTATTCTATAGTTTCAGGTCTAGATATTCAGAAGTTTCTCATCTAGTTATTCAATAGTTTCAGGTCTAGTTATTCAGTAGTTTCTCATCTAGTTATTCAATATTTTCTGGTCTAGTTATTCAATAGTTTCTCATCTAGTTATTCAATATTTTCTGGTCTAGTTATTCAATAGTTTCTGATAAATTTATTTAGTAGTTTCTCATCTAGTTATTCTGTAGTTTCTTGTCTAATTATTTAATAGTTTCTGGTCTAGTTTATCAATAGTTTCTGAGAAAATTATTCAGTAATTACCTCCTCTTTTATTTTGAAAAAGATATAATTTTATTTATTCCTCAAGAACTCGTTAAACTAAACTTTTTCTGTTTTTGTAAAAAAAAAAAATCTGGATTTCGTGAGTCTCCAAAATATTTTAAAATTTGAAACATAATAATAATGAAAAATCAGGAAAAAGGTAAGGGGGAGGTGAAGGAGTATAAGGAAAAGGGAGGTTGGAACAGAGGGTAACATATGTTATTAAAATCATATTTATGAACTACAAGATAATAAAGACAAAGTACGTTTATCCAAATGATACACATTTTTTTACAGATTTAACTTGCATCACTAACTAAATAGATCTTGGCGACTTTTCTAAAACGATTTTGCAGATTTAGTTTTTTTAAGCTCTAATTCAATCGAATTCCATATTGTTGAAAACAAAGAAAACATTCTAGGGTTTTAAAGAGAGCAACTATGCAATGATATATACATCTCTCCAATGAAATATGCATCACTGTAATGAAATATACATCACTGTAATGATATATACATCCCAGCAATGAAATATGCATCACTATAATGAAATATGCATCTCTCTGTAATGAAATATACATCTCTGCAATGAAATATACATCTCTGCAATGAAATATACATCTCTGTAATGAAATATACATCTCTTTAATGAAATATGCATCTCTTTAATGAAAAATGCATCTCTCTGTAATGAAATATACATCTCTGTAATGAAATATGCATCTCTTTAATGAAATATGCATCTCTCTGTAATGAAATATACATCTCTGTAATGAAATATACATCTCTGTAATAAAACATACATCTCTTTAATGAAATATGCATCTCTGTAATGAAATATACATCTCTGTAATGAAATATACATCTCTATAATGAAAAATGCATCTCTCTGTAATGAAATATACATCTCTGTAATGAAATATACATCACTTTAATGAAATATGCATCTCTCTGTAATGAAATATACATCTATGTAATGAAATATACATCTCTTTAATGAAATATGCATCTCTCTGTAATGAAATATACATCACTGTGATTAAATATGCATCTCTTTAATGAAATTTACATCACTGGAATGAAATATACATCACTGTAATGAAATATACACCGCTGTAATGAAAAATGCATCTATGCAATTATATATACATTTCCTCCAATGAAATGTACATCCCTGTAATAAAATATATTTCTTTTCAATGAAATATACAGGCTCAGTAACATTTTGCCTAGTACAAGTTCGCCTAGTACATTTTCGCCTAGTACACTTTCGCCTAGTACATGTTCGCCTACTAACTTTTTGCCTAGATAACATTTTGCCTAAACACAGTTTGCCTAGACAACATTTCGCCTAGATAACATTTTGCCTAGATAACAATAGAAGGTAATTTTCGCCTAGATAAATTCACTAAAATTTTTTTCAAAAATTTATAAAGTTCCTCTTTTTTCTCAAGAAATTCAATTAAAAGCAAAAAAAATGTATTATAATAATGTTTACAAATTTTTTCTTAAAAAGCACTAGCTCGCTGGAGATCATGAGCCAGCATTTTCAGATAATCAGTTTTAGGCATTGTAGCAAAAGCTTCTACTACCAGTTTAACCTTCTGTTTTGCATCCTTGGCTCTCTGCTTTCTGCCTGTATTATCAGCCATATCCTGGCCAACTGAATTAGAAATAAATGCTCGTCTTGCATCAGCATCTTGTTTGACAAACTGGTCCTGAATGTGCCAAACATTTGGACTATACCCAGACAATAAATTCCAGGTACGATTAAAGGATTCCAGCATATTGTTTGTTTCCATTCCATCCTCTAGAACTGTGCTGTACTGGTTCCAAAGACAGGGCGGGAACAATGCTCTCCTCCCGCCCCGTTTTTCAATCCAAGTCTGTGAATAGTAGTACCCAAAACGATCAATCTCCTGATCATAATCCTCCCATTCTTGATCATGATCAACTCCTTCTTGAACCTGGGGAATGATCACTTCATCATAATAGCTTTTCACCTGATCCACAGGTACGTAGCAGAGTGTATACATCAGATAGATTAGTTCCTGGAACCTGGGATTCTGATTAAACAGTTCCTGAAGATGATGATCTCCCAGGTTCTTCCAAACTGCAGCGTTGTGATGAAATCTGCAACCTTTGTGGCTCACGGTTGGCAGAGTATCCCCGACCAGGTTTCTGTTTGAACACCGCCAATTATAAACTTTCTGACTACCAGGTCCATTGGAGACATATGAGAAATGTCTGCCTCGTTTGGTTTTCCCTGCCTGAATTAAGGACGTCATGTCGACATCAATGTCAGTAGAAAACTGAATGATTTAAACTACAAAAAAAAATTGTGAAATTTTTACAGTAAAAATTGCGTATTTCTTATTACTCCTTAATGTTATCTAGGCAAAATGATATCTAGGCAAAATGTTATCTAGGCGAAATGTTGTCTAGGCAAAATGTTATCTAGGCAAAATGTTATCTAGGCGAACTTGAACTAGGCGAACATGTACTAGGCGAAAGTGTGCTAGGCGAACTTGGACTAGGCAAAATGATACTGGGCCAATATACATCCCTGCAATAAACTACACATCTCTGCAATGAAATTTAAACCACTGCAATGGAATATACATCCCTGCAATGAAATATAAATTCCTGCATCAGAATATACACCCATGCAATGAAATTCACACCCCTGCAATGAAATTGATGGTTGTACAGTAGTCTTGAGAGAACATTTAAAAATCACTACAAACTATTAAACAATTATTTTGAATAAATGAATGAATGTATCATTTACTCAATGGAAATTCTAAACTCCGAGGGATTTAATCAAAAATCGGTCAATATCAATTATTCCAGTGATATATTTAACTAGATTGGTGTGCCTTCAAGTACATCTTTTTTGGTGGAATGCAACCTTGCAGCAATTCAAAATAGGGTCTGTAAATTCTTGTCTTCTACCTTACAATCCAGCGCCTGCCTGCAAACATAGTTTATAGAGCTCTAATGCAGATTTTCTCCACCGTAGAAGGTTACTTTGTGTTGGCAGGGTGTACAAACAGGAGTTGAGTAGAAATTTCAATCTACCTTTCTTTAGATTAAACACGGAATTTTTGCGAAGCTAATATTTTCCCTGTCTAATTTAAAATTGTAAGGCAGAGTTAACTGTTTCCTCACCCAGTATTCTAATCCTTAAGTGGTATGCAATTCCGTCATAGTTGTTTTGTACAGGGTGGATATTGAAGTGATGTTTAGGCCAGGTTTCAAGTGTAGAGCAGAATTTGTTGCACATTTCAATTTTTCACAAATTTATTCGTGAAAGTGCCTTGTTTCTGAAGATGGAATTGTGATATTGTTTGAACAGTGAGCAGAAATCAAATAGAAGGAACTGAACAATGTTTGTAGATCCAGACTTTATATTCATCACGAATAAGAAGTGCATTTATATTGATGAGTTTTGCTTTAAATTCACTCTTGATGTAATAAAATGCATCACTAAGTTTACCAGTCGGAAATATGGACATTAGAATTAGTATCATTGATGAATACATGTATTGTATGATTGTATTGACTGCAATTAATTAATTAATTAACGGAAAACAATAAAACACACCTGTTATATAAGATAAAAAAACATTTTTAGATTCAAATAAACTAATTACTCACCTAAGCGATTGCTAGAAAAATTTGAAGACAGCATTAAAAAATATCAAAAAACCTAAAAAGAAAGACCTCAAAGTATATAAAAATTTATTCTTTTTTTTCTGTAAGTTTGTATCTGTAAAACCAAAAGAAATATTATTTTTCGAATTTTCGATCCATTTTTTACTGCATGACACATGCCACTGAAAAAATTGGGTTCATTACTAGCTAGTTGCAGTACAGTACAAAAACGACTAAGGTATAAGGTAAAAGAGATAAGTTATGCAACATCTAAAAATTGAGTGGTAACGTATTGGTAAATCTCGGAAATAAATGAGATAAAAAATATTTAGTTGCATTTTAGCTAATCAAAACTGCATGTAGCATTTCAATCTGACATGATATTTACTTTAACCGTTCTTCAACTAAGAACGCCAAGAACGGAACGGAACAGGAAGACCGTTCTTCTACTCAGAACGGAACGGAACGGGACGGAATGGAACGAGAACGGAAATATAAAAAAGAGGAACGAGAACGGAATGATTTAACTGAAGGCCCTCGTTCTAGAACTGAACGGAACGATTTCAAAAAAGTCGGAACGTGCCCAGCCCTAATCAAAACTACATGTAATATTTCAATCTGACATGATATTTACTTTAATTTGAAACTTAAAATTCTTGTGTAATGTTGAATTTGGTTTAGTTTGTTTGGTAACCTGCTTGCTATACAAATTACATAAAATAAGGGTAAAGTATTGCTATGTTATAAAAGGGATGGGCCTCGCTTTGATCTTTCAAAGCAAAATCTGACCTTAAAACGCGGCCCATTCCTAGATATGTAAAATATGAGTTTTAAAAAAAGTTTGAAAGAAAATGAGTTTTTGCCACATATTTAAATTTTCTCATCACTATATATGCCTCCTGATAGAGTAAATCTTTGATATTTTAGACTTAGATTAATGGATATACATAAAAAGTTCTAACAAAAAAATAAGGTTATTTCCTTGATGGCATTATAAAAAAAATCCCGATTTAAATATTATAGCAACTGATATTTTTTACTGAACCAGATTTTAAAAAAAATTAGTTTCATAAATTTTCTGGGAATTTTTCAAGGTTTTGTAATTATAAATCAGTTCAAAAATTTGCTACAATTGCATTATTTTTCACCCATTTAAGGTAAATGCTAAGCTTGCAATGCACCAGCATATGTAAACATTAGGCATTTTTTTTACCACCGTAAACAATAAACATGTTTAGCAAAGCCAAATAACAAATTGAATATTAACAATCAATGTTTTAGTTGTTAATTATGGGGAGTTATTAGGGAGGAGCAAGGGAAATTTGTCCTGTGGGGGGGGGGGCGTAACTTTTTAAAACTTGCTGAAAAATTTCAAATGGAACTTGTAAGATAACTGTAGAGTCTAGTTGCCACAAGAACGGGTTAACATAAAAAATTATTAATTTAAAATTTTTAGATAATAATAGTAACATATATTTAGGAAGACAAGGTGCACTGTGGTGATACACTAGGCACGGGGGAACTTGAAATTTATTTGACTGAGTTCAGAGTTAAACTTTATATCTTAGATTCAGAAGTTGACGAAATGATAACACATCCAATAGCTTTAGTCGCGGATTAGAATAAAAGTGTTAAAAACTTACACCAATATTTCTCTACAAATTTTTTCAAAAATATACTAACAAAGAGATGAAATCACAAGTTAAATAACTTACCCGTTCAATTGTAAACTATCTCAAAGTATTTGAGTCTGCGCCACAAACTCTGATTTTCTGATTCCTATATATTGCAGTCCAGTGTCGTATAACCTTAGATATTTCAAACTATGAATTCTAATTTCTTTAAATAATCTAATATTGAACTAAATTTTAAGGGTCTACTCCATCAAGCTGCAAAGATATAAGGATCAGAAAATTTGAGGCATGTTTCAAAATATTAAATTGGACTTCAATAGATATGTTTCTTTTTAATCACTTGAAAGCTTTAAGATTATCGAGATTTACCAAAAATAAAAAAGTTCATTTAGGAAATGAATAGAAACGATATTTAAAACCTTCCCCTTGTACTATAGAAAACTACTTAGACTCCTATAATATGGTAAAAGAAGAATATCAGGTAGATAGTCTTTTATATTTGAAATTAATTCTAAAATAAAAATGGTAGCAAAATTTAAATTTAAGGAACTTTACACGTGATTTTAAATGTCTCTTGTTTTACAGAGTAGCATGTCAGATTCATAAGGGTACCCTTTACAACTTTATCTGATGCGTGTCAGATTCATAACGGTACCCTTTACAACTTTATCTGATGCATGTCAGATTCATAACGGTACCCTTTACATCTTTATCTGATGATGAAGGACAAATATTTACTTTTTTATCTGATATTATATTATTTTCCGTTGTGATTAATCTATAAAAGTAAACTGCGGAATTTTTCTGTTCAGAAAAAAAGAAACTTTTCAAAATTGAAAATAAAATAATCATATCTTCCTAATTGTTACTCAGATAAGGTTTAAAGGGTACCCGTCGAAATCGGACATGCTGGTCTTTTTAAAAATATGGTTACTTAAAGTCTCTTCAAAGTTTTCTGAGAAAGATTAGTTTATTCACAGGTTAATCTTTGTTTTTCTTTGTATTTTTAATTCTTATTTTTTATTTCTATTTGTTTTTTTTTGTCGGATACAAGGCTAACCACAAAGGATGAGACTGTAGAGACGACTGTTATAAATTTTTACTTTCTGCTTCCTTATATTCTTTATTTTTTCCAACTGGTAAACTTGTCTCGTTTTTTATTTAATTTAAGAGTTTCCGGTCGTCTTTACAGTCTCATTCTGTGTGGGTAACCCTGTATATTAGGAAAAAGGAAAAAAATTAAAGATAAGAATATCATTATTTTAAATAATGATTGTAAATTAACTTTAATATCTTCTTGTCCTTGTATTTCCGAAATCTCTTTTTTTTGTATTTTAAATATAAATTCCGGGTTTTTGCGCAAAAAAGATAATTTGCAGGAGTCAGGAGATTGTAAAACATATTTATTTTTACGCTTCATTAACTAAATAATTATAGCCTAGATAGCCTTGGATACAAGAATGTCATTGATACAGACTGAGTATTATAGTTGAGAGTCAGCACGAGTTGTATCTGTACGATACATATTAAGGGATACAAGAGCGTCAGTGATACAGACTGAGTATTATAGTTGAGAGTCAGCACGAGTTGTATCTGTACGATACATATTAAAAGATACAAGAGTGTCATTGATACAGAATGAGTATTATAGTTGAGAGTCAGCACGAGTATCTGTACGATACATATTGAGGGATACAAGAGTGTCATTGATACAGAATGAGTATTATAGTTGAGAGTCAGCACGAGTTGTATCTGTATGATACATATTGAGGGATACAAGAGTGTCATTGATACAGAATGAATATTATAGTTGAGAGTCAGCACGAGTTGTATCTGTACAATACATATTGAGGGATACAAGAGTGTCATTGATACAGAATGAGTATTATAGTTGAGAGTCAGCACGAGTTGTATCTGTACGATACATATTAAGGGATACAAGAGCGTCAGTGATACAGACTGAATATTATAGTTGAGAGTCAGCACGAGTTATATCTGTATGATACATATTAAAAAAACTTGTTGGAGTAAGGCATTTTTTAAAGATCTAAATATTTATTCGTGTAAACCATTTTGTTTGAAAAACATATATGTTTAATAGCATACATATTAATTAAATTAATTGATTAATTAATTAATTAATTAATTAATTAATTAATTAATTAATTAATTAATTGATTATGCTTTAAAATATTTACTTATTTACTTCTTTAACAAGTTACATTTGACTTTTAAGCCTAGAAATAAACCATGAATTTTATTTAATTCATTCTAGCAAACATATTTTTGTACTTTAAGAGAAGGACAGTGAGGTGCGATTTTAACATTTTCAAGAACATTTTTTATTTTTTTTTGTTTTGCAATATTCCTCACACTCTTCCAAATTCTTTTTTATAGTAGGAGGTTGGTTGTATTGGTATTATGATCTCGTATTTTTGATAATATATTAAAAACTAGTTTGGGAGCTTAGCTTTGCCTGTAAAATTATCTTGTCTAGTAATGCAACCCAGTCTACGGAGAAGTTTATGATAAAGATAAGAACATTCCCGTGCACGGTTCTACCGAGTTCCTCGAAATAAAGCATACAAATAAACAACCAGTGACTAATTTTTTGATAGATGTAGAATAGATTAAAAACCAGCTTTGCCTTGAAATTTAGAATAAATCTACCCCATGGGTCTAATTTAAGTATAAAAAAATTTAAAGGCAAGTAATTTTCTTTGCTTCTTTCATCATATTTTTCAGGGTTCAATTCAGAACTGTGAGAAAAAAGTATCAAAATTAGATAAAGGTAAGAATAGTGTAATTATTTATATTTCCAAAGAAGCCAAAGAAAACGTAATTTTAGTTTTTAAAAATGTTAGACGCAAAATTTTTTTAACAAAAAAATTCAAAATTCAAATTCAAATGTCTTTGGATTTTTTTCCAGCTGAAAAAAATTCCCCTTTCTTCTCAAAAAAGATGAAAGAAACTGAGTTTTTGTCACAAACTCAAACTGTCTAATCCCTATATCTTTACAATCTTAACATTGGATAGCAAAGATATAGTGATTAGAAAAGTAGAGTTTGTGACAAAAACTCAGTTCCTTTAGCCAATTTTTTTTTCTCCGACAACAGAAATTTAGTGGATAAATTGTTTATCAAACTCTCTTTAAATCACGCGAACAGTCCCTAAAATATATTTTCGATCAGACTTACATCGTGATACGGTCCTACCTCATACACAAGTGAAAGCAACCCATTTTTGAAACTCATTTAATCTTTCTCAACTTTCTATAATTTCTAGGAATAAAAGATTGCAAAATTTTCCATCACAGATGTGAGGAACTACTTGAAAATGAAAGAAATGAGCAAAAAAGATTACACGTGGCATTGGAGCGAAGTATAGAAGATTACAACGGACTTCTAGAAGAGGTATAATGAAAAATTGCTTTTAGAGAGAAACTGAGATTTTGCCTAGCACAAACACAAAATTTCTCATCCCTATATCTTCACAACCTGATGGTGTAAACCTTTGATATTTCAAACTTGGTTCATTTGATCTAACAGAATTCATAGCTTTAAATTTTAAATCTTACCCACAAAGGATGAAACTTTAAAGACGACCTAAAACTATTAAAAAATTATCATTCCAAGGATGAATTAAGGAACTAACATCTATTTTTTTTCTCTGCAGAGGTTTGGTTCATCACCGAATTTTAAATATAGTCATGTATTGGCTTATTAAATGATTTATCAGAGAAAGAAAAAAAATTAACTGTTGCAGGGAATCATGAATTTAAGGAAACAGACAGTATAAATTCTGTACAGTCGTCTCTGAATTATCATCTATTGTGTTGATAATCGTTTTGAAACTGATAATTTGTCCAATCATATTTGCCTGCTTTGAAGCAAAATGCTTGATTTTTATAAAAGTTCAGAAGATTTAAGTAATTCTCAATTTATTTATTTATTTTTGTAATCTGAGTTTATACAAAATAAACGTAGATAACGTTGCGCATTACTCAAATATTAGGTTTTTTTAGATTTATCAAATTGTACAAAAAATCCGATAATTTTTTAGTGTTATTTAAACAATTATTAGTTAATTCACATTGAGAACTAAATCTAACAAGTACATCCAAGAAGAAAAATACAAAAGCAAAAGATTGGCATGGTTAACAGCAGTTTATAGATTGTGAAGTTTTTAGTGTTATTTGAACAATTATTAGTTAATTCACATTGAGAACTAAATCTAACAAGTACATCCAAGAAGAAAAATACAAAAGCAAAAGATTGGCATGGTTTACAGCAGTTTATAGATTGTGTAGTTTTTAGTGTTATTTAAACAATTATTAGTTAATTCACATTGAGAACTAAATCTAACAAGTGCATCCAAGAAGAAAAATACAAAAGCAAAAGATCGGCCTGATTTATAGGTTGTGTAGCTGTGTGGGCATAGAGAAATATGTGCAAAAAGCACATTTCAGTTTCTCCCATGGTCAGATTTAGAGCTTTCTAACACATCAATGAATTTTCTTTTAATCATGATAAACAGATTTGGTAATTTGTTTATTAATATGTTTCTACTGAGTTTCTCCTATTTTTTACAAAATCATCCCATAATTGTAAAAATGATGGCTTTTTCGGGCTAAAAATAGGAAAAATAAATTTTGTCTTTGCTTATCTTTTTGAAACCCTTAAAGATATATGCTTATCGAAATGGCCAACTTGTTTCTCATGACTTCAAGACAATTTACAAACATTTTGAAAGTGGTATCACTAAAGCTGACAATGTGCTTTATGCACATATTTCTCTTCACGCATAAAGCCCTATAACCTACAAACCAAGCCAATTTTTGCTTTTGCATTTATTTTTCTTGGGTGTACACGTCACGTTAGATTTAGTTCTCAATGTGAATAAATAATACTTGGTCAAGTAAAAATATAAAAGAATCAATTTTATATATCCGAAATAAAACCTAATATTTGAGTAGTGTGCGTGACTTGTTTTGTTTTAATATTTCTAAACGTTGTTCTGAAAATTATACCACACAAAAACCTGTGTAATGGAAAGACGACATTTAAGCAATTTAATTTGATATTTGAAGTTGTTATAAAACAAAAAGACAGTAGATTGTAACTTGTAAATAATTTTTTTGCATGATATAGATCGCCCACGCAAACTGTGTTCGATGTTTATTGGACTGTTAAAACTCATTAAATTAGCCTAACATTCGTCTTCCTTTTCCATAGTTTTCTGGTTCTCATTGTATTTGAATCTTATTTTCTAGAAAAAAATAATGGAAGTTTCAATTGCTGAAAAAAATTATCAATTAGGGAATATATATGTTTACCTCATGTTATCAATTCTCTGGTGGAGAAAATCAACGATTTTTTATTAATATTTTCGCGGATTTCCTTAAAATCTTGAAGAAATAGTGATAGAAAGGAACTGTGAACTTCCCTCAAACTCTATTTCTCATCCCATATCTTTGCAGTCTGATGTTAAACATTTTTTGAACTAGCGTTTAGGCGAGTAATTGGATCCCTTCATTTTGACCTTTTTCTACAGTTTAAAGATTTCCCTTAATACCATACCTTTGCACTCGAATTCTGAACGAAAAATTGGCTTTTCTTCGTTGTCTTTGAAAAGTAAAACAAATACCAATCAACAGCAGATAGGCTGTTTAGTTTACCCTGAAATTATCCAAATAAGTGAACAGTCCCTTTAAGTATCCTGGTGATAAAAAAGTTCGTGAGTCTTCACTTTCGAGCCCTTTTTCAATAATGAAGTTTTATAATTTTTGACTGAAAGTTGCATAGCAACAAATAACGTGAATTCAGGAGGGTTAAAATGTCATTAATAATAGTAACTGGTAACTGTTCAAAAAAAGCTTTTTAAAAATTAAAAATCTGAAAATTATGGAATAATTACAACTATAACCTTGCAGCTATAATTAAAGTAATTTTGCCAAAATTTTAACAAATGTTAATTATTCAATTTTCAGCTTTTAATATTTTATTTGTTTTAATTTTGTTCTTCCAAATTAAAACAAAAAGATTTTAACTTTTTATTAATTTAATCAAATCTATCGTTTTATTTATTTAATCTTAATAGAAACAAATCAATATTTTATAACAAAAGAAGGGATAAAGATTTAATTTAGTCTAATCATAATCTACAACTGGATTAATCTTCAATGTAAAGATGGCAATGGCAGATTAACAATGGTATCCTTGAAACCCCGATCTGAACAGAAATGTAGAAGTTACCTCCGCTTTCCTAGCATTGCAATATTTAAATGAAAAATGATAAATTCTGAACATTTCTCCATTGCAGTTTAAAGAAGAAAAAACATTAATATCAATTTCAAACTTGAGTCAAAGCTTTTAAGGACGTACCATTGTCAAGCATTGCAATATTTGCATGAAGAGTTTCTTGAAATTACGCTTAGAGTCCTTTTAAATCAAAATTTTTCATGAATAATTCGTTGATTACTGAAAAAAAACATATATTGAAAACCCAGATAACTTGGAGGAAATAGCAAATCTTCTCAACGATGACAATAACAAAATGAGGTGAATTTAACTAACAAAACTTTATACAAAACTTTATACAAAATTACAAATTAATACGTTTTTTAAAGTACTAACAGTTAAATATATAAAAATACTTTCTAACTTTAAACACCATTGTTGAATGTTTTAAAATAAGTTTAGTGAATGTCTATTTACATAATTTTGGAATATTTTTTCCTTTCCATATTAATGTTGTAAAAAGGCCATTTTTACCAAGAACAGAACGTTTGACACTACAAAAATAGCCTAGGATTTCAATGCACATAAAAATAACAATGCCATATTTATATCAACTTTAAAATTCCAGCAAGTTCAATATTTTTTAATTTGATTTAACAACTAGCATTTTATCCCATTTACAAAGCTCTGCATTTCTCTTCTCAATTTTTTCCCTTGCACAGAGTAAGGTATCTTGGTAAGAATGTGAACTTGGCCGGTAATGTGCCGGGTCCGAGGAAGCTTTTTAGCAATCAAGCTCTTTACGTCTGCTTCAGTCCAACTATTCTCCGTATTCTCAAAGATTACCCCAAGATGAACTTTGTCACTTCCGGTAGTGTTGTCGTACACTCCCCATACAACAGCATCAAGTATTTCAGGCTCGTTAAGCAATATGTTTTCAATCTCACCCGGACCAAACCAGAAGTTTTCTACCTTTAGAACATCTTTCATCCGACACTTGAAGTAAATGTTTCCGTGCTCATCATAATATCCCATGTCCCCACTGTATGCAAACCCATCGCTATCATAGCTTTCATCATTATCCGATTTCTTGAGGTAACCCAGCATCATAGAGCGTGTCTTTACCATAAATTTCCCCTCTTGGTGAGGTCCCAGCTTGCTACCTGTAACTGGGTCTGCACAGTACAACTGGACTCCAGGACCCAGCTGTCCAATATTATCATAATCTTTGCTGTATACACATTTTCCTATCAGACCCATCTCAGTGCCCCCATAGATCTTCAGAAAACTGACATGTTCGCCAAGAATCTTCATTACTCTCTCTACAGTTCCTGGAGACAGGGACCCGCCTAGGGGTGTTACTATCTTAAGTTTGGGAAGATTACGGAAGGGTTGTTTGGCATTTGCAATTGATGTAAAACTGCTGACACTGCAAACAAAATATTCAGGTTGATACTTCTCCAAGGCGTTGAGATATGTATCTCCACTGAAGAGACGCTCTTTCACAAAGTAGCTAATTGTTCTCCCTAGAATACCTGACGACAAATGATGCAGGAATCCTGCCATGTGATAACCCACATTAGTAATCAGACTTTTGTTGCAAATATTTTTAAGATATGCAACATTCTGCAGAGTTTGATGACAGTGCACAATACCTTTGGGATTTCCTGTAGTTCCTGCACTCCAAAGGACAACAAGACGATCCAATGGATTGTAAGGTGGGAGTGACTCGTAAGAAGGTGCATCAAGTCCATCATCCTCAAATAGCTCTGTAAAACTTCTGCAGCCAATAGGAACCTTATTTTCCAAGACGTCTAGAACAAAGAGCATAGGCTTCTCTTCTACGGTGAGGCTAGCAACAATTTTAGAATATTTCAAGGCATGCTCAGAGCTACAGACAATTATCTTAGACTTGAGATCTAGAATCTGATATCTTATAAGATCTGGATTGAGGGAGGGATCCCCCAAGCTAACAACTCCTCCACACATCCATGCTCCAAAGATTGGCCAATAAAAATCAAGGCATGTTGAATATCCAGTCTGGATGACATCTCCAGCTTTAAATCCAAGCTTTGAAAATGCACTAGCAATCCTGATAGAAATAGGATATATAGAAGAGAGTTTTGTTGAACCACCATCTTCGGTGTCCACCATCCAATCTCGGTCACCGGTCTCATCAAGCTCTTGATGAACATCATCTAGGACTCTGTAGATAAAATACTTGCCATAATCCCTCACCTCCTTTTCGCCAGAGTATAAAATCTTGTCTTTGATTAGGTTCATCCTGCACGACTGCTTTCTAGTGAATGACTGAGGATTATAAGACTGTTTCGGGTGAACTGAAATCTGACATGTGTGCAAGCAATTCTTGACATTTTTCTTATCATTAGTTTTATGTTGTAATTCAAATTCAAAACTTGATAACTTGTAATCAAGTTTGTGATTTAACTTTAACCCCTTATGAAATATATATTATACAGGGTGTCCCACAATACAAGAGGACTTGAAAGTTGTCTTTGAATTTTTATATAATTTGCTGCACTTATCTGTCAACCTAGTTTTAGAAGTAAAATTTTCAGGACAATAATCTCAAAATTTTGTCAATGCCAGGACTAGGAGAAATTTGTGGTTTTTGTTTCAAGAATCATACATGTCAAAGTAGGTTGACGACTAAATGCAACAAATAAATTGTTTGGTCAAGTCGTCTTTCTACTGTAATCTTTTATGGGCAGGGGCGTACAAGAGCATTTGTTAAGGGGGGGGGAGGCACTTTTTACACGCATCTGCTCGCAAAACAAAAATGTTGTGTCCCCCTTGGCAAAATTGTGCCCCCCGGCCCCCTCCCCCTCCCTGAAAAACCCCTTTTCTGAAAAAATATTGATTTCTTTTTAATTACGTAAACTATTCGATCATATACACACTTTCATATAAAAGTGTTAAAAAATTATTTATGTAATTTTATTAAGTGGACTCATCAGACAGTGCTTACTCTTGATTCTGTGGTGTAAGCTTCAATTGGTGAAAAATAGAAATGGAAACGTTTCTTAAAAAATATCTACATTTTCATAGAAACGATAAATATTGTATCTATTAATAGATTTAGCTTGTCTGTCTTTTTGATTGTATCCAATAAACGTCAAAACGGCTGAACCGATCGGGCCTGAATTTTTGGAAACATTGTGTTCCCCTGAAAAACCCCTTTTTAGAAAAAAAATTGATACCCTTTTTAACTACGTAAGCTATTCGATCATATTCAAATCGAAAAAAGCGACTTTTCAAGCTCCTCCAATGAAAATGAAATCCCTCCGGTGGTCTCCAGTAGAATCGAAATCGTACTACGAACTTCTTTGAGCCTCATATACAAACTTCCATATTATAAGTGTAATTAGATTATTTATGTAATTTTCTTTAATGAATTATTCAGACACTTCTTCTTAATACTGTGGTGTAAGCTTCGATGGGTGAAAAATAGAGATGGAAACGTTTCTGAAAAAATATCTATATTTTCATAGAAACAATAAATATTGTATCCAGTAAACGTTAAAACGGCTGAACCGATCGGACCCAAATTTCGTGTGGGACCTCACGTGACCCCAGGAAGGTTTATGAATGATCAAAATTTTAAAAATTTGTATTTAAAAGTTGTTTTTTTTTGTTGTAAAATTTGAAAATGCGCGGAAAATCCGCAAACTTTTTTTGATTTTATTTTATACTGTTCAAAGATATGATGCTCACAGATAAAGCCACAGTTAAAAGTTTAAATAGGTGATGGGCGCGAAACACCCTAAAAGCCTAGTTTAATTATAAATAATCAAAGATAAATTTATAGTGAAGGCGGTATAGATTAAAGCTGTTTTAATGAAACTTTTTTAGTTTAGGGCAAAAGTGAGATTTTAAAGTATTTTTTATATGGGTGCCCTCCCTCAGGGGGGGCACGCGTAGGGAGGGACTGCCCCCCCCCTCTTACGCCCCTGTTGTGGGACACTCTATACGTAATATTGAACTTTGCAAGTGCAGATATTTTGCACAACTTTATTTTCTGTGCAAATAAAATTTTTCTTATGTCAATCATATCTAAGTATCTACAATGCCAAAGCATTATTGTTAAAGGTTAAAGGCCCTTCTTCACTTTTCAAAAGTTTTAAAGGAATTAATATCTTTTTATTATATTTTTTAAATACATTCACAAGAATTAAAAAAATGTACTTATAAACTCCATTGTATGAACATAAATTATTAAACGATAGATACATTAAAACATAAATATTGAAAATTTTGAAAATATTTAAAATGTTTAAATAATATATTACCGGTATTAAATGTAGACAATCTAGATAATTAAATTATTACTGATCAAAAAGATGTTAACGCCGATTATAAAAACTGAAAACTGAAATTTTAACGTTGAAAATCAAATCTAATCAACATTGTACATCAATATTGAACCATTGTACATAAATATTAAGCCATTGTACATAAATATTGAACCATTGTACATAAATATTAAACCATTGTACATAAATATTAAACCATTGTTCATAAGTATTAAACCGTTGTTCATAAATATTAAACTTTTGTTATAAGTATTAAACCATTGTTCATAATTATTAAACCATTGTACATAAATATTAAACCATTGTACATAAATATTGAACCATTGTACATAAATATTGAACCGTTGTTTATAAGTATTAAACCATTGTTCATAAATATTGAACCATTTTACATAAATATTGAACTATTGTACATAAATATTAAACCATTGTACATAAATATTGAACCATTGTACATAAATATTGAACCGTTGTTTATAAGCATCAAACCATTGTACATAAATATTGAACAATTGTACATAAATATTGAACCATTGTACATAAATATTAAACCATTGTAAATAAATATTAAACCATTGTAAATAAACATTAAACCATTTGTTCAGAAATATAAAACAATTGTTTATAAATATTAAACTATTGTACATAAATATTAAACCATTGTACATAAATATTAAACCGTTGTTTATAAATATCAAACCATTGTTCATAAATATAAAATCATTGTACATGAATATTAAACTATTGAGTTTATAGATATTGGTCCATTGTAAATATATTTAACAATTGTTCATGAATATTAAATCATTAAGCCATTGTACATAAAGTTGAACCATTGTACATAAACAGCCCATATTTTAGTAAAGAGCGCGAGATAGAGGCTCAGGAAAGAACATTGTGGCTTCATGAACGAGAAGATCTAAAGCAACAAATTGATGAACTGACAAAAAAACTAGCTTTTTCGGGTAAATACACATTTTTCACATTTTCATATTATTTTCATATATATTTACAAACCGACCAAACCTTAATTTTCGGATATATTTTTCTTTTTTTTCTCAGAAAAAGGGTTGTTGGGCATTTAAAGAATAAAACTGAAGTTATCACATTTTTTAAAGAGATTATAATTGCGACAATAATTATTGTCGCAATTTCAAATGATCCTCCCTTTAAAGATTTACAACAGTGCTCAGTCAACAATTGTAGCCGAAAAAAAGAGATATTTTTGGTTTTCTAAATAAATAGCTGATGTCCTGAATCTCGGAAGGAAATTGATGGAATTTTCTTTTTTCAAGACGAAAATCAACGATGTCTGATTCTTACTCCAGCAAAGATTAAAACGAAAAATTGGAAATTGGAAATATAACTCTTTAAATGAAGAATCTTTTTATATAACACCGACAGTTCCTTTAAATAAGAGAACCTTATCTTATCATATTTCATGGTTTGAAATAGGGTTTCAGCGAACGAAACGTTTCGCGAAAAATTGCGAAAAAAAACGAAAATTTTCGTTCATATTTCGCAAACTGTTTTACGAAATTTCGTATTTTTTCGCGAAATGAATGAAGCGAAAAATGCAAATACGAAGCGAAAATTTAGCATTTCGCGATAATATTATCGCAAAAAAAAAATTTGTATGCGTCATTTTTCTCAAAAGGAACTGAGTTTTTATCACAAACTCAAATTGTCTAATGCCTATATCTTTACAATCTGATGATGTAAACCTTTGATATTTCAAACTTAGATTATTTTGTCTAACAGAATTCATAGTTTGAAATATCAAAGGTCTACGACATTGGGTAGCAAAGATATAGAGATTAGAAAAGTAGAGTTTGTGACAAAAACTCAGTTCCTTTAGTCTTTTTTGATGATTTTTTTTTGTAAAATTTTGCATTATTTTTTTCGCAAAAGAGATTGAAGCGAAAATTTCGATAATATTTTTTTGCGAAAGAAGAGAACTTTTCACGAGACGATTTTCCTTTTCCGCTGAAAACCCATTGTACTGTAAAATGTACGAAAAATGCCCAGGCGCGCAACTAGGTGGGGGTCAAGGGGGGCAAGGCCTCCCCTAGCCTGATTAATGGGGGGGCATGGCCCTCCCTTAAGAAGGCTTGCCCCCACCTAGGGGGGGGGGGGCAAGAAGTCCACCCTGTTTTGCAATTTAGCAATTCATGAATTCCAGGGAAAGGGAGTTTATTATGTATTTTTAGATATTTTCACTCTAAGTTCTGCCACTATTATGATATTAGTATGATATTGCTTTAATCTGTAGTACAAACATTAAATTAATCCTACATGTTCACGGCAAATATTGTGTGATGTGTCATATTAAAAAAAAAAATGTCATGTAAAATTATGATTTTTTAATGAGTATACAATGTTGGTACGTTAGATTTTTATATTTCAAGG